>NC_045430.1:73277275-73581253 GCF_902635505.1 Sarcophilus harrisii
TGGTTAGTTTTTCCATATCATTTATTATGTTAGTTCCATTTTCTATCTGACCATATCCAGATTCATAGATCTTATATTCCAAGTTCCTAGGCAATGTTGATCTTTACAGCTTTGGACTTTCCTTCCATTATCAGATACATCTGCAGCTAAGCTTCTTTTAGCCTCTGGCCCAGCTGCTTGATGCTTTCTGGAGCTGCTTGTAGATGTCTTTCACTTTTCACCAGGAATGTGTTGGAAATCTTCCAATCTGAGGGGCTCATCTTGTAGTGTCATATCTTTTATCATTTTAACACGATCCATGGGGTTTTCTTGATAAAAATACTAGAGTGATTTTTCATTTCCACTGGAGAGTGGATCACCTTTTGTCTGAACTCTCCACCATGACCTGCCTTGGGTAATCCTCCATGGTATAACTAATGAGTTTCATTAAACTATGCAATCTCCTCCACCGTATCAAAGCAATGATCAAGTGATCCTGTCCTGAGTAGTTAACTAAACAATGATCCCAAGATAGAGTCAACCAGTCTTGGTTAAAATCTTATGATTTGGAAAGGTTGGAAATTGTGGATCCCTTTGGTGGATCAGAAGGGCAGCTCTAAGAGTGTTGAGATTGGAAAGGATACTATTAGTTGAAAGAGAAATTTAGCACCTGCCCACACTTTTGGGAAGACATGGACCTGGAGGAAGCTGTTTAGACAATCCAGAGCTAAAGTGAAATGTAATATGTCTGTTCATCAATTTGAACTATATCATGTCAATGCTCTAAGTATCACCTTTATGGAGAGAGCAAAATTATTTCCACTTAGGCTGCTACTTATTAAGTTTTCAGCCAATGAACACTTGTAAGAGCCTTTTGTGTTTAGCTTTTCTTTTATGGAAAGAAAATAAATAATTGTCCCATACCTGATTCACCTGATAGATTGAATTTCTTTCTATTTTTGACTTTGGAGAGACCCTAGTCTTAAGCCAAACATAAATTTTAAATAATTTTCTTCAGGGCACAGAGCAGCAGAATGTGAGAAAAGAAGTTTATTTTTTTCTTTTAGGTGGTCAGACTCCTCCTAGACTGAACACAGTATGCAATGAGAAGAGTCCTTTTAGAGGAAAGGGAGAGGGTACAGTTGCTCTGCTCTTTGGAACCAACAGCAGTTATAATTGTTAGTTCTAGATTAAATTTAGTTCAATTTAATAAACATGTATTACACAATTATATACCTAGCACTGTGCCAGTCACTAAAGATAAAAAAAAAACATAAAGAAAACAGTCCATGTCCTCAGAAAACTTACATTGTGGAGATTTATAACATACATAAGTAAATGAGCACAAGGTAACTTAAAGGAGAGAGCAATAATAAATATATTAATGAAAATGGCACCATACCATTTCCTGTTTTAAGAAAACCCTTTATACAAAATTCTATATTTGCCAAATAAATGTCAGTATTTGTATAGAGTGCACCAAAAGTCTTAGTACACTTTTAGGCTTTAATAGAATGTCTTAAAAGTCTAAAACATTTAGGACACTTATTTTTTTTTAACAGTTTATCTACTGTTGTGAGGGTATTTTCTGAAGAATAACTATAAATATCATTTCTTGTAATACATATATGTGTATATATATGTATATATATGCTTTGTAGAAATATAGTCATTAAAGTGGGAAGTGTTTCTTAATCATGTCATAAACAATTATAAATAATACTTTGAATAATTATACATTACTTTGGAGAGAGCTGTGACTGAATGACACTGGGCAAGTCACATAACCTCCATGTGTCTCTAGCTACTTATCTGAAAATGGGGTGTAGGGAGGAGATTGAACTAAGTGGCATCTGAGATTCCTTTCAGTTCTAGAACAATGAACCTCTTTAGTCTATGGGAATAGACCAAAGTTTCTAGACAAATTAGAAAATGTCAGTCAATTAGCCTAGATAGCCAAAAGACTTAATTTGTATGATCAACCAAGGATCATATCTATGAATGAACTTTTTTAAAAATTTGCATAAAAAGCTTTTTATTTTTCCAAACACATACAAAAATAATTTTCTCAACATTCACCTTTACAAAACCTTGTGCTCTAAATTTTTTTTCTCCTGGAGTCAGGAAGACATCTTCCTGAGGTCAAATCTGATCTCAGACATTAACTGTGTAATCCTGGGCAAATCACTTACACCTGTTTGCCTCAGATTCCTCATCTGTAAAATGAGCTGAAGAAGGAAATGGCAAACCACACCAATATTTTTGTTAAGAAGACCTGAAATCAGGCCATGAAGAGCTAGACATGATTGAAAACGCCTGAACAACAAAATGGGGATAGTAACTCTCACTACACAGGATTATTATAAAGTATTTTGAAAAATTTAACACACTAGAAGTTTATGTTCCTCATATCTATATTATACTTTAAATTTTTTTTGAACATCGCATGACAAACTTCAAGAATACATCAATAGCATTTATTATGTCATAGTTGTCAATTTTTGAAAACTTTTTTCAAAGCTCTAAAGTGAATAAATTTTTAAAGAAATGTGTTATAAACTTTCTTAGTCATGATATTATATTTAATAGAGATAAGATCAAATTATGGACTAAGCCTTGAAAACACCATTTGTCTTTGTATACATAGAATTTTAATGTTTTTTTTAATTAGGTTATAAATAGGGCAAGGCAAATGGAAATTTGTTCCAGGTTGTTAAGTGTGTAGCATTGACAGCATTTTAGTTCATCATCAACAGAGAATCAGCAGTTTTGTACCAAATTTGTAAGAATATTTAGCTAACCTAGGAAGCTACCAGTTGAAAGGTTGGATTGACTTCTTCTCTTCCTTCTCTTTTTCTCCTTAATACCATCCCTTATTCCCTCCTAACCTTAACTGAGACTAACATGCCATTTAGCATATTAAACCACAGATTTAAAACTACATGTGACCTTAGGAGTCATCTAGTTAAAAATCTCCATTTTACAGATGAGGAAAATAAAGTTTATCAAGATTAATTGGGAAACATTTAGTGAAATAAAATGCAATACAACATAGATGATGTTAATTTGTGTTTTTTCTAAGTTAATATGCAAGGGATATGCAGGGATCCTTTTTGTGACTATATCAAGCTACTTCAGGGCATGGTTTGTGGTCCTTGTTCTGGATGCGGATATTTCTGTATTCTGGTTCTGGTGGGCTTGTTTTAGGTTCTAGCTATTCTAACAAATAACACTTTTAAAAAAACCTATGTTTTTTTTTTTTAATAAATAATGCACTTAGGATTGGAGTATCTCCACTTCTTTGTGTATAGTTTCAAAGATTCAACTAGATGTTCACCAAAGTCCCTTACATTTCTAACATACCATTATTCTGTTTTTTGCTAGTACTGATGACTTCTGGTACAGTGATTTTAAAAAAACAACAACTTTTTTTGACCTCAGAACTGAGTATGCTTTCCCATAATTCTGCCTTAATTTCCATCTTCTGAGTGTGTAGCAATTCAATGAGGTGGCTGTTGGTGATGAATGCCATGTTTTGGTTTTTGTAAATGTGGATTATCAGCCACAGAAAGCTGGTCAAAGACCACAATCACATTATAATAGTTAAATTTAACCATCATTCTTGAAGTTTATGACCAGTGTTTTATCAGTGCTCTCATTTTTAAGAATTAAATTGATTCAATAGTATTTCCTTGAGATTCTTGGGGAATTCTTCCCTAAGCTATCTACCAGCACACTTTATGTTGTGCCTATTTATTAAATATATAATTATACCATAGCCTTTCATTTAATAAATCTTTAAATAGGATTGTGTAATTTCTTAGAGTCAAATCCTAGTATCATAGAATTAAACCTGTGTTGCATTTCACAAGCCATATAAACCAATTCCTTTATTTTACAGATGAGGAAACTGAGGCTACAAGGATTTAAATGCCTAAGGTCTCATAGGCAGCAAGCCTTAATTTGTAAAATTCAGCCAGTGTGTGTCAGAAGCAGAACATGGATGCATGTCTCCCTGATTTTAGCTCTCTTTATATAAAGTCCTTTACAACCAGTAAAATAAATAGTGCTATAATTATGAGATTATCACTATTGTCATTATCAATGAAAAAGTACAATGACCTTCCCATTTAAGTGATCCAAGGTCTAGTAATGTATCCTCTACCTCAAACTTATGACTTGCAAATCTCAAAGCAGTATAAGCAGTGTATGAATATATATACATATCAATGATTTGGGGAGTATCTTGAATCACTGGTCTATAATACCTCAAAAAATCCACATATCAAAATGTTTTCATGACTGAGTAGCTGCCAAATAGATCTATGATTGTATAAAGAAAGTTAAAATAGACAAGAAGACATAAATGAGCTTGGTTGAATTTTATCTTCATAAATCCCCAAATGACTAATTCTGAAACACTCCTTAAGATGAAGGCTGAAAAATTCCATAGAACTTCCTGATGTTTCTGCATTTTAGGATGCTTGTTCACAATGAAGGACTAAGAGAGGATTTTGCTCATCCAGCACACAATGGAAAATATCATGGGCAGAATCTTCCTGTATTATCATATGATAAATGAAGGGTTCTCACAAAAACATATGAGGTAGATGATAGTAGTCTAACTCGCCAACTGGTTCCCACCAGGTTCAGGGATGTGTGTTTGGGAAAGTGGAAGGAACAGTGATTTATTTGTTTCAACAAAAGTGGGAATGGTGAGAGTGAGATCACAGTCTGATGAAATGTGAATTCCAAAAGCTGTAAGGGACTTATATTAAATACTAACTGTGTGATCTTGGACAAGGCACCTGACCTTTGAGTCAGTTCTGGCCTTTGGTAGTCCAATGCTATCATTATGCTGAGCCAAGGACAGAGTGACATGACTAAAATGAATCATTTAAGCAGAAGGGTTGCTAGAAGTTGGGAAAATTCCTTTACTATACATGGGTTTTTTTTTCCTCTAGTGTTTCACATTTACCACATTAAGCCCCTAGTGTGAGAACAACTCATATGATACATTTATTGATAAACATAATGTTTTCATTATATTATTTCCACACTACTAGGAAAAAATCATAATGAACTATTTTTTCCCTTTATGAAATCTCAATCTGGATGACATGTCTACTTGAAAATAAATTCCAGACAGTCATAGGATACCCCAAGTCTGCTTGGTGTGTATAACTTTCTTTATGTAGTTACAGATCTATTTGGTAGCTAATCTGTCATGAAAATATTTTGATATGTGGGTTTTTTGAAGTGCTACAGACCAGTGATTCAAGATACCTCCACACACATATATATATATATATATATATATATATATATATATATATATATATATGTATAGTGTGTGTGTGTGTATATGTATGCACACACACATATGTATATATTGCTTTGAGACTTGCAATTCTCAAGTTTGGAGTAGAGGATAGATTACTAGACCTTGGGATCACTTAAATGGGAAGGGCATTTAACCTCTCAATATTTCCAGGAAATTTTTTAAGTTATAGATATATTGCAGATCTTTATCAATGGCAAGAATTTGGTGGGGAATTACCTATATTAATAAAATCACAAATCTGGAAAAATATGTAAACGAGCAAAGTTGTACCTATATCTCAAGGCAGATTCAATGCTAACCAGTCAATAAGTTAAACACCATGTACCAGGTACTGTGCTAAACATTGGGGATACAAAGAAAGCGAAGAAGAACCCTTGCCCTCAAGGAGTTTACAATCCAATGTGGAAAACAGCATGTAAATAACAAAGTATGTGCAAGATAAAAATAGGCAGCTAGTTGATGCTGTGGATAGTTGCTAGAATGCAGGTCCTGGAGTCAGGAGGACTGATTTTCCTGAGTTCAAATTTGGCCTCAGACACCTACTAGTCATGTGATTTTGGGCAAGCCACTTCATCCTGTTTTGCCTCAGTTTCCTCATCTGTAAAATGAATCTCCAGTAGGAGATGGCAAACTACTTTAGAATCTTTGCCAATAAAACTCCAAATGGGTTCATGAAGAGTCAAACATGTTTGAAAAAGCAACGACAATAAACAAGATAAAAGCAGAATGGATAAAAAGCAATCTGAGAAGAGAGGACATTAGTAGTAGAACTGGGAAAAGTTTTTGGTTGCTATTGTTCAGTTGTGTGTGAGTCTCCATAATTCCATTGGGGGGTTTCTTAATGGAGATACTGGGCTGACTTGCCCATTTCTCCTACAATTCATTTTATAGGTAAGGAAATTGATATTGATTGACATGCCCAGGATCACATAGTTAGTCATTGTCTAAGGATGGATTTGAACTCATGAAGATGAGTCTTCCTAATTCCAAACTCAATACTCTTTTCATTGTGCCATCTAGCTGCCAGGATTCTGGTAGAAGGTAAGATTTGTGCTGGATCACATTGAGATAATACATATAGATAATTTTGGTGACCATTACATAATTTAGACCATTACATAAATATCAATTATTTTTATCATTGTTTAAAGATGAGCAAACTAGTTTGTGCAGCTTTAATCACAGAGCTAATAAGAATTAGAACTGGGATGGGAACAAGTTCTATTTCATTGGTTTTTGAGACTTCTAGGTGAGAGAACACTCTCCCCATTCAAGACAGTCCCTCCTTTTCACCTTAGTCTTAAAGAGATGAACACAGCACTGAGTTTAAGTGATTTGCCAGGATCACAGACAGTTATGTATCAGAGGCAGAAACAAATCAGATCTTTTGTCCTCTATGTCTAGAATCTTATCAACTATGTCATAGTGCTAGGTGTGACATGAATTCAGGAATGCCTGAATTCAAATCCACTAATTGTGTGACTGTAGGCAAATTATTTAACCTTTGTTTACCTCAGTTTTCACAATAGTAAAATTGGGATAATTATAGCAACTACCTCTAAGGTTAGAGAGAATCAAATGAGATAACTTTTGTAGAGCACTTAGTATTGTGCCTGGAACATAGCAGGCACATAAATGCTTATTTCACACTTCTATTACAACTACTTCTTTAAGTATCAGTTCTTGGTGACTTTATTGCCATTGTGTAGCCAACTATATTTTGAGGAATACAAACTAGTATTGGTATTGGTCAAATCGATACCAAGAAATTCCTTGGGCCATCAAAATAGAGAATAAATTACAACTGAAATAGAAAGCCAATCTTCTGAAAATGAAACTTAAAAATTGTTAACCAAGAAAGATGTGGTAATTAATTGAAATTCCATTAACAATTCAGGGAAATCACTTCTACCAGGTAAAGAGTGCTGAGGATTTAGTCACCCTCACCATTCAATGCAATCGAGGATCAGAAAGTCTGAAAAAATAGCTCTGCATGAGTTTTAATTTTGGCAATAGTTTTATCCTGGGATATTATCTAATTTTATCAGAATGGCTTACAAGGATACAAAGTGACTCTCCAAAGTTGACCCAAGTAAGGTAATATATAAGAAGATGAAAAATCAAGAGCTTAGATATTTTCAAATGTCATCTAGAAATGATTTCTGGATTATCTGTTCAGTGCATTTTCTATGCTTGTTTTCTCCTTCATTAGCATGAATAATCCCAACTATGAAGAGGCAGAGGTGAAACTTTGGGGAAAGATGGAGAAAGTGGATTTGGTGCAGTGGGTATAGTTAGAAATGTATCATTGAAGAAACCTGG
The DNA here is from genome assembly GCF_902635505.1 of Sarcophilus harrisii. NCBI lineage: Eukaryota > Metazoa > Chordata > Mammalia > Dasyuromorphia > Dasyuridae > Sarcophilus > Sarcophilus harrisii. The sequence goes on from NC_045430.1 coordinate 73,284,921, forward strand.
AATCAACTTTTTAGACAGGAGGATGGGGTGGGGAATGTTGGACTTGCTAGGTTTCTGGTCTCAGAAACCTAGGTTCCTTGGGGAAAAAAGTAAAGAATCCTAGATCCTCAGGTTTTTTGGGGAAAGCGGGGAGGATCATTTGCTTCCATTTCAATCCATGAAGGGATCAGACTGGTATAGGGTCATGTACAAAATAAGTACCCTAAATCTGTTAATTGGTTCTTTTGGATCTGATTTTTTCTATAATTTATTCTTTGTTTTACTAACTCTTTAGAATTAAATTACTTAGTCTCTACATCTGAGTTTTTCTTAAAAGATATTTTATTAATTGTATTTTTATTATATTATGATAAGTAAAGGATGTATTTATATTTTCTTATTCAATTTTTTATGAGATTTTTATAAACTAGCATGTTAGTTTTTATAAAGGTATTATGAATGGCTGAGAATAGACATTTTTCTCTGTATTTTCATTTAGCAGTCAATAGAGTTCATTTATAATCTAACTTTTCCAAAATTCTATTTGTCATTAATTTCTTTCTTGTTTGTCCTTTTCTTCAATTTGTCTAGCTTTGAGAAAGGGACATTGAGTTCTCCAACTACCATAGCATTTCCATCTATTTCTCTTCATAATTTAACTTTTAAGTTTCTTCTAAATAAATTACTCCATCGTGGGACATATGTACTGACTATTGATATAATTTTATTGCCTATGATCCCTTTGATCATAATGTAATTTACTTGCTTATTTCTTTTATTCATATCTATTTTTATTGTTGCCATGTTTGCTACTCCTGCTTTTTAAAGTTTGCCTCAAACAGCATTATTTCTGCTCTCTCTACGAAGCTTTATGTTCCAAGTATATGTAAACAACTTAATGTTTAAATTCTACTATTCTCTTTTCCTTTTAGAATTGAGTTCATTCCATTCATATTTGGTTATAATTAATGTATCTTCTTTCATAATATTCTCTTATACTTTTCCTTTTTTACCTCACTCTACTCTATGAGAAAAAGAGGTCATAAAAGAGAACGAGTATGATCAACTCTAGTGATATGTAGTTGATGCTAACTGCCTCCTTTCTACTTTTCTTCCTGCTTTTTCTTCTCACCCAAAATTTGATAAATGATTCTTAAACTTTTCATTTCAACCATGGCTATTCTTTTCCTAAATCTATACTCCTTAAATGTCTTTACTCCCCCTTTCCTTTTTCCTTTCCTACTTTCTTCTTGAGTTTAATCCCTCTTTTGTTGGGTTCAGATAAGAGTGGAATTCGTGTAATGCTCATCCTCTCACCCCCAAACTTTTGTTTATTTTGTATACTTTTTTCATGTACCACTTACAGTAACAGTAAAAATATTAACTTCCATCCACTTTTTCCCCATTTATCCCTTTATTTATTATTATTTTCTTCCTGTTCCTTTTCCGTTTTAAGATTATCAAAATAAGCTGTTTCAAAACATACCTGTAAGTTATTGGGGATGCTTGAGAATGGTGGATTGCTTGACCTGGAGAGTTCGGAACTGCAAAAAGTTAAGTCAATAAAGGTTTTGCACTAATTCTAGCACCAGTTTGGTAAGTCTCCAATAGAAGGAACCACCAGACTTCCTAAGAGGGAATAAACTGATACAGATCATAAATGAAGCACTTAAAACTTAAAAATGCAAATCAGCAGTAAGGTCCTCCTAAGAGAGACTGTTGCATTTTCAGTTGGGTAAGATAGGGAGACCCAGTCTCAAAGAAAAAAAAAAAAAGATTATCAAAAACAAATCAACACCCTTCTCATCTTAGTTCACCTAATTATCTTATTTAATTTCCTTCTTTGTGACTGAATAAATTAGGACTTTAATGAGATACTTGATTCTTCTCCTTCTATGAAACCATAAGTACTTCACCATTCTTTAATACCTACCAGATGCTCAAAAGTATTTACCTTTCAAGGTTTCTTTTGATTTTTATCTTTGCAATTTAAGATTTTTATGCAACTCTACTCTTTTATGAGGAATGTTAAAAAAAATCTTCTATCAAGACTCTAACCTTCCTTCTATGGAATTATATACATTTTTATAGGATACATTATTCCTGGGTATAGGCTTTTATCTTTTTGACTTTTGGATTATCATATTACAAGATTTTTTTTTTCTTCATTGTAGTTGCTGCTAAGTTTTGTATAATTCTAACTATAATTATTGGGTACTTGAATTTTTTCTTCTGCATGCTTGCATAATTTTTTCTCCTTTGACTTGGAAACTCTTGATTCAGTCTGTTATTTTTTTTTTATTTTTTTACTTTTTATACTTTTATGAGGCAACCTGTGGAGCCCTTCGCAATGTCACTTTCTCTCTAGCAAATTGAGGCATGTTCCTATAAGATTTCTTATAATATCCAAAATTTTGTGGTTATTGTTTATGACTTTCAGAGACTCAGCGATCCTTCAAGTATCTATTTTTTAGGCTAGCTTTTAAAAAATAGGGCTCCACTACTGATTTACATTTTTAAGTTTTATAATCTGTATCCATTTATAATCTGTATCAGTTTACTCCCTCTTAGGAAGCCTAGTGGTCTCTTCTATTGGAGATTTACCAAAATGGTGCTAGAATTAGTACAGAGATGTTATTGGTTTAGCTACTTGCAATTCTGCATTCTCAGCCTCCCCAGTAGCAAAGATTACAGGCGTGTTCCATAATGCTCAGTTTGTTTTGATAATCTTAAGATATCTTATTTTTTTCTTTTAAAAAAATCTTTTGATTTTGTTCTAATATTTCTTTTTATTTAGAGTAATTGAGTTCTATTTTATCTTGTTTAATCAATGAATCTTCCGCTTGAGTAAAGTTTTCCATTGCTATGCTAAACTATTTATTCTTCTTCAATACTTTACTCAAAGCTTCTTATTCTACTTCTAATTCCATTTAAAAATCTCACTTTTTTTTTTAAATTCTAGGTAGCCCTACAAAGCTTAATAAAATAAAGGCATTTATTTGTTGTGAGACTGCTGCTTCTTGCTATTGATTTAATTTCCTCCCAGTTTACCCTCTAGGCATCTTTTTACATATATTACTTCATAGTGTTTGGTGTCTTTTTTTTTTTTAAAAAAAACTCATTTCTCCAATCAAAGTTTCCATTTTTTTACTTTTATTTTATTTTATTTTTTTTACCAATTCCAGGTTCCACTTTCCTCCATACTCTTAAATGGCATAGTCAGGCCTCATTTTGTCCTGATCTCATTTTCTTTGGTTCTTGCCATTGGTTTCTATGCCATGTATGTGTCTGCACTCAGAGTTTTGTCAGGCTACAATAACTTTGTTTAGAATTCTGTTATTGGCTGGTCTTCTGTTTTTTTCTTGAGTCTTCTCCATCTGGAATATGCTACAGGATTTTAGCATCATGTTGACCCTCTTAGTTGGAGTTAGTCTCTCTTTATCATTATCTGATCTAGTGCTTTTTTTTCAGATCATGTCTGGAATATATGTGTATGTATGTATATATATGAGATATTTAACAAATGTATATTGAAATGAATTAAATAATGAAAAATGTCCTATATATACAGATTATATACATTCACATATATATATACATATGTGTATGTATATATGTATGTGTATACATATATATATATATGTATACACATACATATTTTCTCTTTTTAGTATAATGTCTGCTTAGTACATACTCAAAGAATGGATGAGACCACACACTGAGCAAAGACAAGCAGATTTCATCACTACAAGGATTGTGTTTTGAATGATTAAAGTGCAGATCTGGGACTTGAAAGACCAGGAGACTTTTCTTCCACTCCACCTCTGCCTGACTGAATGATGTTGGCACAAATCATTAACCTCCATGTACATTAGTTGCTCCATCTGTGCAGTGTTACTGGCTAGTTTAAACACTTGGAGATCCTCCATTAATAAAGATGACTTTGTATTTATGTAATTTCTCTTCAGGGTCTAAAGTTCCTTATGGAATGGAATCCCCATGATACTCTTCAGTTCCAGAGAGAACTAATTCTGTGTCTTCTGAGTGTGAAAGGGGGATGAGGGATTCCATGTATTTCATACCCTCCTTTTTTTTTTCTCTTCCTCCCTTCTTCCCATAGACTTTATATTCAAGTAGGCTGCATAACTTTGGGGAGGGAAAAACTATGATTATCTGGAGATGAACCTTAGCTTTCTGTCTTTGAGAATTTTTTGGAAACCTGTTGATATTTTACTCATTCTTGAATTCCAAACTCAAACATCACCTTCTCAATGAAAGATTTCACCTTCCCTTATGCTCCTAACCAGAAATGAACTTTTCTACACTGGATTTTGCAAAGAAGGAAGGAATAAGCATTTATTAACCACTTATGTTTTAGGAATTTTAGTAAAACTCTTTATGAATGTTATCTCATTTGATCCTCACAACAACTCTGGGAGTAGATGCTATGATTACCTTCTTTTTATAGTTGAGGAAACTGATGCAAATGGAGGTTGTGTGACTTGTTCCGCACTGGAGAATGAGATACTATCATTAACCTTATTTTACAGATAAGGAAACTGAATCCCACAGGGCTAAATGACTTACTTAGAGTCACATAGCTACTAAGTATCTAAGGCCAGATTTGAACTCAGATCTTCCTGTCTTCAGGGCCAATTCTATTGCATCATCTAGTTGTATAGAATCTTAATATTTTATATTTTTAAATTATACTTATTTTGCATATTTGTTGCATTTTTTCTCTTAACAAAACTATTAAATTCTTGAAGGTGGGCACCAAAAGGGCCCAGATCTAGAGTTGTAAGGGAGCTTAGAGATATCTAGTTCAAACCTTTCATTTATTAAATGGAGAAAATACATCAAAAGGTCACATAGGTAGGAATTTGTAAAGGTAGAATTTGAATCCAGATCTTCTGCCCCTAGGACCAGTGTTCATTCCATTGAACCACTCTATGGCTCATGTCTTGTTTATATTTATGTTCCCAGCATCTGGTATAACATTATTTTAAAGTCATGACTCAGATGTTCATTGAATTCAAATAAATTGGTTTGGATTGTAGTGGGAATAAAACATAGAGGTAACAAAATGCCCTCAGCTCCCAGTATGTCATGGGTTGTTTCTTTTGCCCAGATGGCTGGAACTTGAGTTAGGAATACTTGAATTCCAAACTGGCCTCAGAATTTATATGCTATTGCCTCACTTTCCTCAGCTATAAAATAGGAATAATAATAGTATCCATCTTTCTAGGTTGTTTTGAATATCAAATGAGCTACTATTTGTAAAATGCTTAGCACAGTGTCACTTAAAAGTCACTAGTATAATAGTCACTTAATAAATGCTTGCTTCTATCCCTTCCCTTCCCAATTTAACATACATTTATTAAATATGTATTTGGAAGGCTCTTCATTAGGTTTAGAGAACACAGATATGTCCATTTTCACAAGGATTGTATATTCTACCTAGAGAAAACAAAATACATCTACAAACTAGCATAAGACATAATACTGCATAGTGATGACACTTAAATTTAGAGACACAGATTATATCTCTAATTAAGAGAGCATAAAGAAGAAAGAAGACTCAAGACTATACTCTTGAGAATATCTGTCAAGGGGTAGTGGTAGAAGATGTCTAATAATTTAGGAAAGGAGACATAGAGAAACATACTTGATGGATACAATTTCAAATCTTCCTTTCTCTAAATCAGATTTCTCCATTTTCTTACTCATCCTATAAAAGGCTGCTAACATGGGTTTTCTAGAAGAATAAGTCTATGACAGCCCACTATTCCGTAAACTCTAGTAACTCCAAATTATGTCTAGGAACAAATAAAAACTTTTTTTGGTCACTGTTTCCCTAGTGCTTGACACACAGTAGGTGCTTAATAAATGTATATTCATTGACTGTTAAGAAAACCAGGAGAAAATAAGTATCATGGGAGCCAAGGGAAGAGAGAGAACATTTTCAAAAGAGGTGGCTAGGGGCAGCTAGGTGGCGCAGTGGATAGAGTACCAATCCTGAAGTTAGGAGAACCTGAGTTCAAATCTAGCCCCAGACACTTAACACTTCCTAGCTGTGTGACCCTGGGCAAGTCACTTAACCCCAATTGCCTCAGCAAAACAAAAAATAAACCAAAAAAAGAGAGGTGGCTAAGAGTATCAAAAGCAACAGAGAAGTCAAGTAGGATAAAAAGTGGTAAAAGATCCTTGAATTTAGCAACTGAGAGATTATTAACCATGGAAAAAGTAGTTTCATTAGATGGGTGGGATTAAAAGCTCTTCTTTCTTTCTATTATTTTTATTTGAATTCATTTAGTATTTTATTTCCCCGTAGTTACATGTAAAACAATTTTTGCCATTTGTTTTTAAAACTTTGAGTTCTAAATTGTCTCCCTTTCCCCCTCCCCATTCACCTCACCAAAAAGGTAAGCTATTTAATATGTTATGTATGTGGAGTCAAGTAAAATATTTCCATGTTAATAATGTTGTGAAAGAAAACATAGACCAAAAAATCCACAAGAAAAATAAGAAAAGTAAAAAAAAAAAAAGTATGTTTCAATCGACATTCAGGTACTATCAGTTCTTTCTCTGGGGATGGATAACATTTTTCACCACAAATTCCTCAAGAGTTGTCTTGGATCATTGCATTGTTGAGAATAGCTGTCATTCACAGCTGATCATCTTATAATATTGCTATTACTTTGTATACAGTACATTTCTGTTTGCATTGACTCATGGAAGGAAGTCTTTCCATGTTTTTCTGAAAGCATTCTGCTAATCATTTATATAGCACAATAACTTATATAGTACAATAATAATCCATAATAATCACATCACAATTTGTTCAGTCATCCCCAAATGATGGTCATCCCTTCAATTTTTCAATTCTTTGCCACTGGAAAAGAACTGCTATAAATATTTTTATACATATAGGCCCTTTTTTGTTTTTTTAAATTTCTTTTGGGATACAGACTTACTAGAAGTGTTGCTACATTAAAGAGTATATTTAATAGTCCTTTGTGTATATTTCCAAATTGTTCTACAGACTAGTTGAACAGTTCACAATTCTACCAACAGTGCATTAATATCTTATTTTTTCCAACAGCTTCTCCAACATTTGTCATTTTCCTTTTTCTGCTCTGATTATTAGCCAATCTGATAATTATGAGGTAGTACCTCAGAATTGTTTTAATTTGCATTTCTCCAATCAATGTTGAGTTAGGTAGCTTTGATTACTTCATCTGAAGATTGTTCATGTCTTTCGACTATTTATTAGTTGGGGAATGGCTCTTATTTTTACAAAGTTTACTTAGTTCTTTATATGTTTGAGAGATCAGACCTTTGTCAGAACACCTTGCTTCAAAATCTTTTTCACAATTACTAATGCTACCTATATTTCCCTCCATCCTATTCCCACTCCTTCTTTATTCTATTCAACCTCTAACTAACCCCTTTCCCAATCTACCCTCTCTTCTATCACTGCCACCCATATCTCGTAACTCCTGCCCCTCCTACTTTCCTGTAAGGTAAGATAGATTTTTATATCCAATTAAGTTTTTATGTTATTCCTTCTTGGAGCCAATTCTGATGAGAATTGGGTTCATTCACTCCTCATCTCTGCCCTCTTCCCCTCCACTGTAAAAATTTTTTCTTGCCTATTTTATGTGAGATAACTTACCCCATTCTACCTCTCCTTTTTGCTTTCTCCTCTCTCATTTCTTAATTTTATTTTATTTTTTTAGATATCATTCCTTCATATTCAGCTCACATCTGTGTTCTTTGTTTCTATATTCTTCTTCTAACTGCCCTAATAATAAGAAAGTTCTTATGAGTTATAAGTATCATCTTTCCATGAAGGAATGTAAATAGTTTAACCATATTAAGTAACTTATGGTTTCCCTTTCCTGTACTTTTCCATGTTTCACTTGAATCTTATATTTGGAAGTTCAAATTTTCTATTCAGCTCTAGTCTTCTCTTTTTTTTTAACCAAGAATTCTTGAAAGTCCTCTTTTTCACTGAATGTCGATTCCCTGCCCTGTGGCCCCCTCCTTTCCCCTGAAGGATTAAACTGAGTTTTATTGGGTAATTGATTCTTGATTGTAATCCTAGCTTATTTGCCCCCTGGAATATTATATTACAAGCCTTCAGATCCTTTAATGGAGAAGCTGCCAGAACTTATATTATCCTGACAGTGGCTCCATGACACTTGAATCATTTCTTTCTGGTTGCTTGTATTATTTTCTCTTTGACTTGGGGGTTCTGAAATTTGGCTATAATATTCCTGGGAGTTTTCATTTTTGGATCTCTTTCAAAATTGGTGGATTTTTTCAAAATTTATTTTATCCTCTGATTCTAGAATATCAAAGAAGTTTTACCTGAAAATTTCTTGAAAGATAATATCTAAGCTCTTTTTTTGATCATGGCTTTTAGATAGACAAATCATTTTTAAAGTATCTCTCCTGGGTTTATTTTTCAGGTAACTTTTTTCCATTTTGATATTTCTCATTATTTTCTATTTTTTTCGTTCTTTTGGCTTTAATTTCTTGATTTCTCATATGGTCATTAGCTTCCATTTGCTCAGTTCTAATTTTTAAGGAATTATTTTCTTCAGTGAGCTTTTGAATCTTCTTTTCCATTTGGTCAATTCTACTTTTTTAAGTTTTTTCTTCAGTGAATTTTTGTATCTCTTTTTACATTTAGCCAATTCTGCTTTTTAAGGCATTCTTTTCTTTATTAGCTTTTTGTGCATCTTTTACCATTTAGTCTAGTCTGTTTTTTAAGTTGTTATTTTCTTCTGTATTTTTATTCCTCTATCTCTCTTACTTGATTTTCAAAATTTTTCTTGAGTTCTTCTCTGGCCTGAGACAAATTCATGTTTTCCTTGGAGGCTTTGGATGTAGGAGCTTTAACTTTGCTATCTTCTTCTGAGTGTGTGTTTTGATCTTTCTTATTACCATACTAACTTTTAATACTTAGAAATTTTTTTCTGTTGTTTGCTCGTTTACCTAGCCTATTTCTTGACTTTTAGCTCTTTAGGGCTCTGCTTCCAGGATGAAGGGTGCATTTCTCCAAGCTTCAGAGATTTTGTGCAGCTGTTTTCGGTGGTATGATTTAAGGAGATGTGTGTTTACTAGTGTTCTGGCCTGTGCTCTGGTCTGTGAGTGACCATAAGCATTTTTTTCTATCCTGGAACTGTGATGAAGGTCCCATCTCTATTGTGGCTACAAGCTTTGGTGTGCTAGTGCTCCTTCTCACCCCGGGACTGCCACCTAAAACTGTAACCTGGATCCAAATATGGGCAAAGTAATAGAGTCCTACTCAGTGGCAGCAATGAGATCTCAGTAATCTCCTGACCAGTTGTTCAATCTCCTTATTATCTATGAACTGAGAGTTCTGAAAGTTGCTGCTGCCACAGTGGCTCTGTACTAGATTGTGCTCCACCCTCACTCAGGTGCTATAGAATTTTCCTGCTGACGTTAGTTGTCTTTGGCTGGAAAATTATTTAATTCCATCCTTTTGTGGGTTCTGCTGCTTCAAGAGTTGGTTTATGGGATTATTTAAAGATGTTCAGAAGGATTTTGGGGGAGAGTTTAGGCAAGCCACCGTCTTTTCTCTGCCATCTTGACTTTGATGTCTTTGTTTTTAAATTTGATTTTTTTAGGTTACACATGTACAATCCAACAAAATAACTCAATGAAGTTACAGTAGAGGTTGATCATTCCTCATTCACTCATTTAATAAACAAATGCCTGGTATGTACATGTAGAATGTAGAGTTTAAACTGTAATAGATAGGAAAAGAAAGAGGTAAAAGAAAAGATTTTAGAACTGTATAAGCAAAATTTGAAGCTTGAAGTAATATAAACCACAGTTTCTGTTGATGAGTAAATCTTTCCAAGCAGAGGAAGATTGGAGGCAGAAAATGAGAGGTAATCTAGAAGACTAATTAGTCTCACTGAGATGTCATGCTCAATGAGGTATGGATTAAGTACAGCATGATGCTTTGAACGCAGAAGTTACATTCATCAAGGAATTGTTGTGGACAGATCTTGAGACAGAAAGAAGACAATAAAATATACATTTGAAAAGTTGTAAATTATCTGAGTACATATGTTTTCCTCAATTATGTTTCCTTGGCAGATTTCTATAAATGTGTGCTCACTTTTCTCGCACAGATGCTGAGAGCATTGATGGGAGAGTGTGACCCAGGTTTATGTATGGTTTTAATGTATTTTATTATTAATTTATTTCAGTAGGAATACCCGTGATACTATCATTATTTCTTTTTTCTTATTGCTACATAAATTGTTACATTTAAAATCTGTCATCATTTTAGCTAGTTGTGTAAATAGAAAAACATTGGTGGAAGTTCAAGAGCTAGAGTGGTGAGTAGGGGAAATACATTTCCTTACAGAAAAGTTGCCTCTAAAACCTTGAGAGAATTTAAGTGTAACTTGATAATCCTTTTCAGGTCATCTTAAATTAGACTAAGCAAGTCAGTCCATATCCACATGCCTATGTGAGAAGTATAAGGTGCTACAGTGTTGGTAGTTATCTGGTGCACCTGTTATCTTAGAATTTCTTGTCTGGAATTATTTTTTCTCATCTATTGGTGAGTGTAAACCTTTGACACTTTTTTTTTGCTACATGTATGGAAATTTTAAGTTCATCACTTAGCCCTGTGCATTGTCAGAGATCTAAAGATATTCCACATCTAGGTTTTGTTGCTTGCCCAGTGTCACTAGAATACACTAGAGGAAAAAAATGGAATTAAAAATAAAAATTTTAAATATAAAAATCACTTTTCCCTATATGTTTCCCTCTACCAGCCAGGTAATTTCTTGTGATATAATTTTGATAACATATAAGAATATCATATGTTATATGTCATTATGTAATACAGAATAATTAAATATTGTTTGAATATTTAAGTATTAGTACCTGTAATTCATTTGATTATTAAGTATGGAAATTAATATGAGTAATTCAGATGTAATATCTAGAACATTCTTGCTTAGCAAGGCAGATAAAACAACAGACAGTATTGTTAATGCCAATTAATTATTGCTAAGACCTAAGTAATAAATATATTGATAAAATATTATAAGACACTATTGAGAACAAAAGAAAAAAATTTTTTTTATTTAATAGCCTTTTATTTACAGGATATATGCATGGGTAACTTTACAGCATTAACAATTGCCAAACCTCTTGTTCCATTTTTTCACCTCTTACCCCCCACCCCCTCCCCCAGATGGCAGGATGATCAGTAGATGTTAAGTACATTAAAATATAAATTAGATACACAATAAGTATACATGACCAAAACGTTATTTTGCTATACAAAAAGAATCAGACTCTGAAATATTGTACAATTAGCTTGTGAAGGAAATCAAAAATGCAGGTGGGCATAAATATAGGGATTGGGAATTCAATGTAATGGTTTTTAGTCATCTCCCAGAGTTCTTTTTCTGGGCATAGCTGGTTCAGTTCATTACTGCTCCATTGGAAATGATTTGGTTGATCTCGTTGCTGAGGATCGCCTGGTCCATCAGAACTGGTCATCATATAGTATTGTTGTTGAAGTATATAATGATCTCCTGGTCCTGCTCATTTCACTCAGCATCAGTTCGTGTAAGTCCCTCCAGGCCTTTCTGAAATCATCCTGTTGGTCATTTCTTACAGAACAGTAATATTCCATAATATTCATATACCACAATTTATTCAGCCATTCTCCAACTGATGGACATCCATTCAGTTTCCAGTTTTTAGCCACTACAAAAAGGGCTGCCACAAACATTCGTGCACATACAGGTCCCTTTCCCTTCTTTATAATCTCTTTGGGATATAATCCCAGTAGTAACACTGCTGGATCAAAGGGTATGCACAGTTTGATAACTTGAACAAAAGAAAATTTGAAGTGTTAATTAACAAATTGAAAAGAAAAATAAAACCCCATTTTCTGGAAATTATTAAAGGACCAATTGAACATTCCTAATAGAATTGGAGTTTCAGAAGTGTGGTTAGTGGGGGTTTGGGTTGTGCGATTGTTGTGAGTTTAAATAGCATGTTTTGGGGGTTAATTGTATTTTTGATCTATTTGGGAGGAATATTAGTAATGTGTGGTTATACTGCTGCTATGGCTACTGAGGAGTATGGTTGGAATTTTATCATAAAATTTCTCACAGAGAAACATAAAGGCTTAATAGGTAAAATAATATTAATTAGTGAGAAAATATTTGTAGATAAATTATTAGGATTAAATTGGAATATGAATTTATTTGAATATAAGAAACATTTACAAATATTAATAGGTTTTTCTATCCCATAGAGAATAACAATGCCACAGTAGAATTATAGACATAAATTAGGATCTTTCTCATGGAAAGAGTCATTCCCATGTGGAGATGAGGGAAATTGGAATTATAAGCAATGCTTTAAAGTTTGGAAATTACTTTGTATATGTTGTTTCTTTTCATCCTTACAATAACCCTGAGAAATAGGTGTTATTATTATTTTTATTTTATAGATGAAGAAACTGAGGTTGAGAGAGGCTAAATGACTTGCCTAGAACCATGCAATTATTAAATATATGAGACAAAATTTAAATTCAGATCTATTTAATTCCAAATTCAACACTCTATCCATTGCACTACCTATTTACACAAAAACATGAGACATTTGTGTGAGAAATATTGCTGAAGCATTGCCATAGCAAAAGATAGCTGAAATGGAGAAAATTGTTCAACTGTTAAAAAGCAAAAAATATTATATTTATAATTGTACAAAGTTATAAAACCCTCAACAAAACGTGAATATCTGAAATAATTTGGCAAGAATGTTTATAGAAACCAGAAAGATAATTTGATGTTAGTGAGACACTTTGACAAGCAGATTTCAATTTTATTCAAGATACTGTCCAATCAAAAGATGGGTTGGCAACTAGAGAGAACAGTGTTCTTTAAAGACTGGTGCTGAAAGGAGTGGTAAAACCCAAATTAGCAGATGGCATCAGAATGGAGGAATTGTGCCAGGCTATGGTAAATCTTTAAGAGTTAAAAAAAAAATATATATATATATATATATATATATATATATATAATTGAACTTGTTTAGGTCAAAAACATGCCACTTTTTGGAGTATAAAACACTTTTAATTTAACATAATCAAAATTATCTATTTTGCATTTTATAATGTTCTCTAGCTCTTCTTGGGCCATGAATTCCTCTCTTTTCCACAGATCTGGGATCTCCTAATTTGTTTGTAATGTCACTCTTTGTGTCTAAATCATGAACCCATTTTGATCTTATCTTGTTATGGGGTGTTAAGTGTTGGTCAATGCCTAATTTCTGCCATACTATTTTTCAGGTTTTTCCAGCAATTTTTTTTTGTGAAATATTTTGTCTTATCCTAGAATCTGGAGTCTTTGCGTTTATCAAACATTAGATTACTATAGTCATTGATTATTGTGTCTTGCAAACTTAACTTATTTCACTGATCTACTACTCTATTTCTTAGCCAGTGACTAAATGGTTTTAATGTCCACTGCATTAAAGTATAGTTTTATATCTGGCACAGCTAGTCCACCTTTCTTTGCATTTTTTTCTATTAATTCTCTTGAAATTCTTGATCTTTTTGTCCTTTTATGTGAATTTTGTTATTATTTTTTCTAGTTCTATAAAGTAATTTCTTTGCCATTTGTTTGGTCCTGAATAAGTAGATTAATTTAGGCAGAATTGTCATTTTCATTATATTAGCTCAGCCTACCATTGAGCACTTGATATTCTTCCAACTGATTAGATCTAACTTTATTGTGGAAAAATTGTTTTGTAATTGTGTTTGTATAATTCCTGGCTTTGTCTTGGCAGGTAGGCTCCCAAATATTTTATATTACCTACAGTTATTTTAAATAGGATTCCTCTTTCAATCTCTTGATGCTGAACTTTGTGGATAACATATAGAAATGCTGATGATTTATATGACTTTATTTTAAATTCTGCAAGTTTGCTAAAGTTGTTAATTGTTTCTGGTGTTTTTTAATTGATTCTGTAGGATTCTCTAAGTATACCATCATATCATCTGCAAAGAGTGATAATTTTGTCCCTCATTACCTATTCTATTTCCTTTGATTTCTTTTTCTTCTTTTATTGTTAAAGTTAACATTTCTAGCTCAATATTGAATAGTAGTGATGATAATGGGCACTTTGTTTCACTCCTGATCTTATTGGGAATGCTTCTAGTTTATCCCCATTAAATATAATGCCTGTTGATGGTTTTAGATGCTTTTTATCATTTTAAGGAAAGCTCCATTTATTCCTATGTCCTCTAGTATTTTTTTAAAAATAGGAATAGGTGCTGTATTTTGTCAAATGCTTTTTCTGCATCTATTGAGATGATTTCTATATGATTTCTGTTATTTTGGGCATTGATATGGTCAATTATGCTGATAGTTTTCTTGATATTGAGCCAGCCCTGCATTTCTGGTATAAGTCTTATGTAATCATAGGATAAATACTATAATAATAGTAACTAGTAATAAATTGCTATAATCTCTTTGTTAATATTTTATTTAAGATTTTTGCATCAATGTTCTTTAGGGAATTCTTTCTCTCTTTTGGCCCTTCCTGGTTTAGGTATCGCATCATATCTGCACTATAAGAGGAATTTGGTAGAACTACTTCTTCCTCTATCTTCCCAAATATTATGTATAGTATTGGAATTAGTTGTTTTTTTTTTTTCATGTTTGGTAGAACTCACTTGTAAATCCATCTGTTCCTGGAGCTTTTTCTTAGGGAGTTCATTAATGGTTTGTTCAATTTCTTTTTTTCTGAAATGGGATTATGTAAATAAAATTTTTTTTTACTCTGTTAATCTGAGTAATCAATATTTTGACAAATATTCGTCCATTTTAGCAAAATACTCTTTTTGGAATTTTTTGTACCCTAGCCCCATCTAACTTTTCTGGTTTTCTTACACTTTATACCTTCAACATCCCCTTTGATCCAGTAAAACTGGCCTCTTAGCCATTTCACAAACAAGATACTTTCTCAGTTCGGAACATTTCTCTGACTGCCTTATTATGCTTATAAAGTTCTCCCTTCTCTGTTCTGCCTACTGATCTATTTAACTTCTTTAAGTTCCAACTAAAATATCTTTTTTTAAAAACTGAAAATCTTCCCCAACTCCTCTTAATTCTAATGCCTTCCTTCTGTTAACTATTTCCTATTTATCCTATACATAACTTATTTCATATATATTTAATATTTGGATGTTGTCTACCCAACAGACTGTAAACTCCTTGAGGGTGGGGAGTGGTTCCCTTTTTTGAGGTGGTATTTCCAGTGTTTAGCCCAATGCCTAGAACACAGTTAGTATTTAATAAATGTTTATTTATTGGTTGATTACCAGGCTCTGTACTTGATGCTAGAGATTTAAAGACAAAAATAAAATCCCTGTTCTTGAGAAGCTAAGGAAAGATAGCATATACATATATAAATGCAAAATAAGGATTAGATTTCTTTGGAAGGGGGGGGGGGAAATGAGGGAAAGCAGGGCTATCAAGACAGGTTTCATGTAGAAGGTGGTACTTGAGCCGGACTTTGAAGGAAACCATAACTTCTAGGAAATGGAGATAAGGATGGAGAACTTTCCAGGTGTAAGAGACAGGCAAAGGCATGGGTATAGGAGATGGAGTATTTGTGTGAGGAATAGTGAGACATCTAGTTTGAGTTGTTCACAGTGTGTGTGGGAAAGTAATTTGTAATAAGGATGAAAATTTTATTTTTGGTTCATTTGTGAAGAGGTTAAAATACCAAAACAGAAGTTTATATTTGATCCTAGACACATTAGAGAGTTCCTAAAGTTTAGAGAGTCTATTAATGAAGTGGTCAGATCTCTATGTATACCTTAGGAAAATCCCTTTGGCAGCCATGTGGAGAATGTACTGGAACTGGGGACACTCAAAACAAAGAAACGAATTAGGAGGTTATTGAAACAGCATAAGTGACTAATGATAAAGGTCTGAATTAAATTGATGGCTGTCTCGACAAAAAAGGAAAAGATACAAGTGAAGTGGTTGTAGAAGTGTCATAATTTTACAAATGATTAAGTATGGGTGGTGAGGAAGAATAGTTGAAGATGACATTCACTGAGATTATGAATATTTTTTGAGAGATAAAAGGAAATTTGGAAGAGAGTGGGCTTTGAGGAGAAGATGATGCATTCTATTGTGGATATATTGATTTAAAATCCCATGGAATAAGAAATTTGAAAAATCTACTAGGTAGTTGATGATGTAGCATAGGAGCTTAGGGAAGAATAGGGTTAAAGATCTAGATTTTGGAGTTATCAGCAATAAAGTGATAATTAAATCTTTTTTTAAAAAAATATGTTAAAGTATATGTTAAATACAATATATGTTTACAACAGTTTTTTTTATTATAATAACTTTTTATTGACAGAACCCATGCCAGGGTAATTTTTTAACATTATCCCTTGCACTCACTTCTGTTCCGATTTTTCCCTTCTCTCCCTCCACTCCCTCCCCTAGATGGCAAGCAGTCCTGTATATGTTGAATATGTCACAGTATATCCTAGATACAATATATGTGTGCAGCACCAAACAGTTTTCTTGTTGCACAGGGAGAATTGGATTTAGAAGGTAAAAATAACCCGGGAAGAAAAACAAAAATGCAAAGTTTACATTCATTTCCCTTCTTTCTTTGGGTGTAGCTGCTTCTGTCCATCATTGATCAATTGAAACTGAGTTAGGCCTCTTTGTCAAAGAAATCCACTTCCATAAGAATACATCTTCATACAGTATCATTGTTGAAGTCTATAATGATTTCCTGGTTCTGCTCATTTCACTTAGCATCAGTTCATGTAAGTCTCTCCAAGCCTCTCTACATACAGTTATTTTGCTACACAAGAAAAATCGGACTTAGACATAAGGTAAAAATAACCTGAGAAGGAAATCAAAAATGTAAGCGGACAAAAACAGAGGGATTGGAAATGCTATGTTGTGGTTTATACTCCTTTCCCAGAGTTCTTTCTCTGGGTGTAGCTGGTTCTCTTCATTATTGATCAAATGAAACTGATTTGGGTCATCTCATTGTTGAAGAGAGCCACGTCCATCAGAATTGATCATCATATAGTATTGTTATTGAAGTATATAATGATCTCCTAGTCCTACTCATTTCACTAAGCATCAGTTCATGTAAGTCTCTCCAGGCCTTTCTGAAATCATCCTGTGGGTCATTTCTTACAGAACAATAATATTCCATAACATTCATATACCACAACTTATTTAGCCGCTCGCCAATTGATGGACATCCATTCAATTTCCAGTTTCTGGCCACTACAAATAGGGCTGCCACAAACATTTTTGCATGTACAGGTCCCTTTCCCTTCTTTAAGATCTCTTTGGGATATAAGCGCAGTAGTAACACTGCTGGATCAAAGGGTATGCACAGTTGGATAATTTTTTGAGCAGAGTTCCAAAGTGCTCTCCAAAATGGTTGGATTCGTTCACAATTCCACCAACAATGCATCAGTGTCCCAGTTTTCCCACATCCCCTTCAATATTCAGCATTATCTTTTCCTGTCATCCTATTCAATCTGCCAGGTAGTATCTCAGAGTTATCTTAATTTGCATTTCTCTGATTAATAATGATTTGGAGCATCTTTTCATATGGCTAGAAATAGTTTCCATTTCTTCATCTGAAAATTTTCTGTTCATATCCTTTGACCATTTATCAATTAGAAAATGTCTTTATTTCTTATAAATTAGAGTCAATTCTCTATATATTTTGGAAATGAGGCCTTTATCAGAACCTTTGACTATAAAAATGTTTGCCCAGTTTATTGCTTCCCTTCTAATCTTGTCTGCATTAGTTTTGTTTGTACAAAACCTTTTTAATTTGATATAATCAAAGTTATCTATTTTTTGATCAATAATGATCTCTAGTTCTTCTTTGGTCACAAATTCCTCTTCCACAGGTCTGAAAGGTAAACTATCCTATGTTTTTCTAATTTATTTATAATCTCATTCTTTATGCCTAGATCATATACCCATTTTTGACCTTATCTTGGTGTATGGTGTTAAATGTGGGTCAACGTGATAATTAAATCTTTAAGAAATGTTGTTAAGAAATGTTGAGAGAATGAAGGGGGAAAGAAAGGAGTCAGAATAAATCTTTGAATAATACTTGGAATTAGGGGGCAAGATATGGTTTATGACCCAGCAAAAGGATGTAGAATGGACTAATCAGACATGGGGAAGAACCAAGAGAACAATATCACAAAAAAAAGCCATAAAATCACAAAAATCCAGAAAAAGGAATATATAGAAGCAGTGCTACAGAGAGAGAGAGAGATCAAGAAAGATGTAGATCAAGAAAAGGCCATTGGATTTAGCAAATAAGTCAAAGATACATTAAAAAGTGCTTCTTGAGTGAGTTTCAGAGTAAATAAATTGTACATATCCTCTGTTACTCTATTATTCCTATAATTAGAATCACAAAAAATCTAAATTCTATGGTATCTAGTTCAAAGTTTCTTAAACTGTGGGTCACAACCTTATATGTAACCTCATATGAATGGAGGGAGAGTAACAGAATTATGATTTATTATCAGCAAATATTTGGTTTGTATACCTATTTTATATACACCTGGTGTTACATAAAATTTCTATGGTGAAAAGGGGTTGCAAGTGAAAAAAGTTTAAGAAGCGCTGATCTAGTTAATTCCTCTTCCTAACCCATGAATCTTGACTCTAAAATCCCAGACAAATGGCTTTCCAGATTTCTTGGTAGGGGAGCTCCAGGGACTAAGAACTTAATACCCTCTGAGGCAGGCAACCCATTTTATTTTTAGATAGCCATATTTTTTAGATGGCAACTTTGTTTTCTAGTTAAATTAAAAGCTACTCTTTTGATATACTAGACATCTCTACTGAAGCTAATAATATAACTAACCATATATTTGGAAAACTTAATAGAGAAACTGTAAATCATTGGAAGGTTATTATGGCAAATTTTCATTGCTTTCCATATACCTTTATCCTTTATAGACCGGTCCTGATGGTCTTGAATTGAATTGAGTAGCCAGTTGGATCCCATGACCTACTGAGGAGGAAGAGTTCAAATATCCCTGGATGAATAGAAGCAGTATCCTAAAAATGTTGGTTCAAATTGGATTCCTTGCTTCCCCCCACCTCTACCTTCATCCTCATGCGCTATTTTTTTTTAACTGTTTGGTATGGGCTATATTTTAATTCCACTTTAAAAACAAAACATACCAGATTTAATCTCTTTTATGGCATGAATTGTCTGGATAAGTTTTCAACCTTGCCCAAATTGACCAGATGATGTTTGTCCTGTGATTTCTTTTTCCCTAGACTAACACACAGAAAGGAAACATCTCAATAGCAGCATTTAGTGTGCATTTTCCAGCATATCAAATGGTGTAGCAGGTTTTCTTCAATGACATTTCACGCTTCTTTCTGATTTTTAGTTCTAACATATCCCATCGGCTATAATGGTGAAAGGGAGTAGAACCTGCTGGTGTGAAGAAGTCAGCCTTACAAAAAAAAAAAAAAAAAAAGGAACAGAACAATGGGAGCATTGTAAGAAATATTTCTAAGTCAAATGCTATGGAGAAAAACCCCAAACCAAAACCCATTTCAAAAAATGTTGGAGGAAATGGTATATCTTTTTATATGCTTAAGAAAACAGTTAAAGAGAACTTCACAGGATTGGGTCTATTAAGAGCATTTATTCCAGTGATTTCCCAGATATTTCCAAGTTCCATTTAAAACAGAAGTCTCCTATCAAGCAATCCTTTGAAATTATTTACTCTTTTATGGTTGTAAAGTATGGAAACATAATACTTTTAATGGAAACCCTAATAAACGGCACATGCTACAAAGTGTCTACTGATGTGCTTTATAGGGCAGGATTCTTACGTCACATGAAATTGCCAGTCTACACTTGTGATCCCAGTAAATGCCCCAATGAGGTGGAAGAGGAGACACGGAGGATAAAACAGGACAGGAAAGGTACAAACTGCTAATGTTTGTTCAAAAGGTAGGGTTGTCAGAGAAAGAGCCAAGACTTTAAGGATGGGAAATAGACAGTGCCAGCAAACATAAAAGGACTTATTTGTCTTAAGGACTTTGCTCAATTCAAGCAATGATGAGTTGGAAGGCAACACATTTGAAAAGGTCTTTTCTTATATTTGATATGAGTGTTCTATAAAAAACTGCTTGAGAATCCAGTGCAATATAGTATGTGATATTTTTAGTCTTAATGAACAGGCAATAGAGGAATTGGAAACATTTGAACTTTTAATACATAAAAATCGAATTCTTGTTAAATCAGCTTCCAATGAAGAATTTTTGGTATTTCAAATGTACATGTAAAATAAATACATTTTTCTGTTTTGTGCCTTAATTTTATGCTAAAATAGCACTAGTTTCATGTATTGGGTGTTTTTCCCTGGGGAAAGTTATTTTTCAGAATTGTATAAATTTAATATCGATTCAACAACTCAAGCATTCTCTGGAAAACTGGTAGCTGATTTATTGACATTTGACAGATTCTTACTCATTATATTTTATGGTCTAAATATCTTGTTAAAATGTTGTTAATAAACTGTGGGCATATATTTCTAAAAAACTGTCATTAAATTGAGAATAACTGTTATTAAATTGAGAAAATTAAATTTAATAGAGTAGTTACTAGATATTTAAATACAAATGAATAATTAGGAGCAGAATTATTGAGGTTTAATTATTGCTTGATAGATCCAAGTCTTAGCACAAAAATATAATAATCTCATTTTGTTTATGTTAAAAAATAAATGAATTTTGTCCTGCTTAGTGTGAATTCAAGTTGGTGACATTCCAAACAGCAGGATCATCAAGTAATTTTTATTTTTCCAAAACACTATAATCCATCAGGTTAGAGGGTACTGCTGTAGAGACTGTAAGTTTGGAGGCTACAAACTAATTCCTTTCAAGCAAGGCTATCTAGAGAGGCCCAGAGAGGGCATGTTGGTGTCAGTGGAAGGCCAGGAAGTTAACCTGATTCTCTCCATATTTCCTATTTGGCCAAACAGTTCATTACCTCCTTTCAAATCAGCCTTTGAGCTCATGGGTAAAATATCAAAGACAGCCTTTGAAAAACATTGATCAGAAATGACAGTTTGATATACTGAACCTATTGTGGCTTGGTTTGGTTTTGAAATAAAAAAGCCATATCATCTCCCAAACTCACTGGAGAGTTTGGTTTTTTTTCATCCCCCTCCCTCCTGAGTCAACCTCTAGTCCTCAGCCCTCACTCAGCCCAGCCTAGCCCACCCGATCCCAACAGTTTTGAACATTTTGTTAGCTCTCTTTGATCTTCTGTTTGAGTTCTTCTTCATGGAAAAATGCTCATAAACTTTCAGAGAAGGGCTTTCTTTACTTTTAGCTTTATTCAAGAATTATAAACAATGGGCAGATTTATAGCAAAACTATTTTAAGAGCACTTAGGGCCCGAATGCTAATTTATTTGCTTGCTGGCAAAAAAAAAAAAAAAAAAAAAAAAAAAAAGCTACTCTGTAAAAAAAAAAGTTTGAAAAGTTAAACTTTGTTTAGAGAAAAGAAACCTCACTTTTAGGATAGGTGGGAGTTAAGTATTGCATTTCTGTTTTTTTCTTCTGAAATATTAAGATTTCTAAAGTAGCCAATCTTTTCAGAGATGGCATGTGCAAAGATTGGCATGAAGTCTACCGATGACTTCAAAAGTACTGTTACTGTGTGGGCAAACATTCCACAGATGTGCCTCCAGATGCAGGAAAATCCAAAAAACCCACACCATTTCTAGGGTCACAAAAAACTGTTGGTATCTTAATTTTAGCATCAATATTGGCTAGAAAGGGTTTGGGTGAGACCTAACCACTTCCCTTAAGGCTGAGATCTCATAGATTTACTTGAAGTTTCTTCACAAAGGACAGAATATAGGCTGGGCATATTGTTTTTTTAGACACATGATAACAATTTGAAATCCTTGCCATTCAGCATTTGTTTTTTGCTTAAGATCAGCTGTCTGGCCAAAATGGGGATGGAGAAGGAATCCACAGAGCAAGCTTGGTCAGACATCAAAGACACCAAAGTCATCTATTGGGACCATCACCCATTATCTTGATTCTTGTCCTGCCACTGGAACAGAGTATGAGACTGATGAGTGTGCAACTTTGCCTCATTTAAATCCAATTTACCTACAAGTTAAAAAATCACTCTATGATATCATTTATTCACTTCAATGAACTAGGCTAGGATCACACAGCTAGTAAGTTTCTGAAGCTAATCTCTCTCTCTTTCTCTCTCTCTCTCTCTCTCTCTCTCTCTCTCTCTCCCCTCTTATATCTCTCTCTCTCCCCTCTTATATCTCTCTCTCTCCCCTCTTATATCTCTCTCTCTCCCCTCTTATATCTCTCTCTCTCTTCTCTTATTTCTCTCTCTCTCCTCTCTCTCTCTTCTCTCTCTCTCTCTTTCTCTCCCTCTCCTCTCCTCTCCTCTTCCCTTCCCTTTCCTCTTCCCTTCCCTTCCCTTCCCTTCCCTTCCCTTCCCTTCCCTTTTTTCTTTTTTTTTTCTCCTCCCCTCCCCTCCCTTCCCCTCCCCTTCCCCTCCCCTCTTCCTGTCCCTGTCCCTGTCCCTCTCCCTATGAGGCAATTAGGGTGAAGTGACTTGCCCTGGGTCACACAGCTAGGAAATATTAAGTGTCTGAAGCCAGATTTGAACTCAGGTTCCCCTGACTTTAGGGATGGTGCTCTATCCACTATAACAACTAGCTGCCCCTTGTTCTCTTAAAACAATAGATATCTGACCAAGCTTTAAGCATTTCACAGAGCCCACTTCTGCCACCTTCATGGTCATTGGAACACATTGTCTTTATCTTCCCATTCCACTAGGGGACATCTTTAGAAGATGGGTAAATCATTTAACTCTTAAGAGTCTATAAAATAGGGATAATGATAACACCTATGTCTATTGTTGTGAAGATAAAATAAAACAACTGTGAAGTGCCTTGGATAGTGTCTGGTACTTAGTAGGTATTTAATCAATGTTTATTGTTTGATTGATATGTAAAATAAATGGATTAGACTAGAAGATTTCCATGTTTTCTTTCATCTCGAAGTATATGCTTCTTTATGACTGCATCTTCTCTGCCCTGAAAATAACAGTAATAGGAGTTATCCAGATGCACTGGATAGCCTCTGGAAAATGGAAGAACTGGGTTCAAAAGTCCTTTTGTTATTTACTTACTGTGTGACTATAGGCAAGTCACAGGGTCATAGATTTAGACCTGGAGAGGATCTTAAAGATCATTTATTCTAATCCCTTAATTTTACAGATGAAGAAACTGATGCACAAATAGATTAAAAGATTTATCCAGAGTCACTAGTCTAATAAGGGTCTGACATAATAGCCTAGACCCCAATCACTACTAATGTAGTAGTACTTAGAAATAATGTGTCTCTCTACTAATGTACTACTAATGTACTGCCTCTTCACAAGTGGCCCCTTGACTTGATTAAAAAGAAAAACTCCTAATATCTGATTGTTCTATGTCAATTTGAAGATTCTATTAAAGTTTTCTTACTGATAGTTATTGAATTAAATATGAAAAATTTAAATTTAAATAACCAATAACATTTTATATCATGGATTTTTTTCTTCAGTATATACTCATTCATTCACTTATTCAACAAACTTTTATTAAATAGTTACTTTGTACACTAACTTAATGTATGAGGCACTGGTGGAGATATGTGGTCTCTTCCCTGAAGGAGTTCTTGATTTTCAGTAGCAGATAAATATGCTATACAAATATGGTATATCACAAAAAGTAGTAATCACAAAAAGTAGTACAGTTTTAACTTTTGATAATTTTAGATGTATAAATACTACAAACTTACAAAAAGCAACATTTGAAAGGTTAGTTACTTAAATTTAAAATATCCCTCTATTTCTCATGAAAATTTAGTTTAACTACCATCTTGTACTTGACATCTCTCAAGTTGATTTTTGAACTTTGTAAAAGCTTTTTATCACTTATTATTCACTGTCTCATTTTCCACAGCAGCTTTTTTAAATCATTTTTGCCTCTCCCCTACTCAGTTGAGAATCTTGCCTCATATTTTAAAGTAAAAGTTAAGGCTCTTAAGTATGAGCTTCCTTTGCTCCCATCTCCCTTGTCTTTTATCACTTATGTGCCTTCTGTCACTATGTCCTCTTTCACTCTAAATCACATGACAAATTTGTCTTATTCTTTGTCAAGCCTAATATCTTTACCTGCTCAAGCAATCCCATTTCATTCCATCTCTTTCAACTGACTGCTGTTTCTTTCTTCACTACTCCCTCACTTTTCCCCTTTATCTCTACCAATCTCCAGTCTCTTACCTTTCAGTCATCTCGAACTGGATGTCCAACGGACATGTTAAATTCAATAGGTCCAAAACAGATCTCATTATCTTTCCTCTTAAACTTCTATCCTTCAAGCTCATAACCTAAAAAAACACCCTGTATTCCTTACTATCTCTTTCCCCGTCATATCCAAGCTGATATTAAGGCCCACTGATTTCACCTTTGCAACATTTTTCAAATATACCATCTTCTCTCTTTTGATATTCCCATCACTCTAGTACAGACCATCATTACCTTGATTACAGCAACAGATCTGCCTGCCTCTAGTCTTTCCTCATTTCAATCCACTTTGCCTAAGACACTAAAATGATTTTCCCAAATTGCAAGTTTATTCATGTCACCTATGCTCTCCCTTCATAACCCAGCCCCCTCCCATCTTTCCAGTCTTCTTCTGCCTTATTTACCTGATTTGTACTTTTTCATCCAGTAACATTGGCTCCCTGACTATTCCTAGAATAAGACTCTCTAATACTTTTGGCTTTGGGCATTCTCTCTGGTTATCACTCATATCTAGAATGGTTTCCTTCCTCTACTGTGACTACTGACCTCCCAGGTTCCCTTTTAGTTTCAACTCAATCTTACCTTCCACAAGGAACCTTTTCCAGTTCCTCTTAGTTCCCTCTGCTATATCGTATTTATCCTACATAGAGCTTGCTTTGTATATATTTATTATTTCCCCCATGAGATTGTAAATTCCTTGAGGACAAGGACTGTCTTTTACCTCTTTTTATATCTCTAGGACTTAGCACAATGACTGTCACATAGTAGGTACTTAATAAATTTTTATTGAATTGAGTTGAATTGAAATGCCTACTACTAGTCAACATGTTGTCATCTGGATAGCTGCCATATTGTTGGCCTGGCCATCCTCCAGGATACACTCCTGTGTGAATTTTTTTTCATCAACTCCATGATACTCCAGGTGTCATAAATATTATTAGATCCAATTTTAGAGACAAGGAAACAGAGACTCAGAGTAGTTGTTGCTTCTCCAGCATTCATGAGTTGGTGAGTCTCAAAGTTGGACTCAAACCCCAGATTCTCTGACTCCCAAGCCAGCTTTCTTTCTATTACACACAGTGCTTTGTATAATATGGAGGAATTCACTTTTTCTACTACAGTTTCTTAATCTATTAAATGAAAATATATGTAACATGGCTACTCTATAGAGACATTGTATAGGTAATAAATTATATAATTTCTTCTCTGCTTTCCTTCCTTCTATTCTCCCTCTTTTTCTCTTCTCTTCCTCCCTTCTTGCTTGCTTCCCTTTTTTCCTTTTTTGACATGGCTAATTTGGGAATTTGTTTTACATGATGATATATGTGTGTGTATGTATAATCATATCCATATCCATATATATGTATTTATAAATGTATATACCTATGTAAAAAATGTATACATTTTTACACATGTAAAAATGTATATATTTGCAATGTACTATGTCTTTTGTTCCCTTCTCAGTGGGTGGAGGAGGAGAGAGGAGGACACAATTTGGAACTGAAAATAAAATTATATTTAGAGATGAAAAAATAGTATATTATAAATATTTGTCTGCTATTATAATGGTATCACACAAAATAAGGGATGAACACAAACACTTTTTACTGGTAGAGCCCTGGAAATAGGAATACAAAAATGTGATCATAAGAAAGAGGAGCTCTTCTATCTGTGTCCTGATCACTCCTAAATAGGACAATTTCCCGAAAGTATTTCAGTGTGGTCCTGGTCTTATCCCAAATTCATCTAAGCTATAAATGTAATTCAATTGTAAAGTAAAGCTACTTACCTCTTGACAATCAGAATAGGTTCTCTCTTGGAAATTCTCAGTGATAACTGTACCATCCAGAATCTCTCCTGGAAAAATGATCACCATGTGGCTTATTTTAACAAATTTAATTCCTTTCAGTTATCAAAATCTTTATAATCTGCAATGCGGATTCCATCTTCATCATTAGATAGAAACTATTCTCTCCAGAGTTACCAATGGGACCTCTTAATTACCAAATCATATAGCTTTTCCTTAATTCTCAATCTTCTTGACTTCTCTGAAGCTTTCTACACTGTCAATCATCCATTCCTCTTAGAATTTTCCCCTTCTCTAGATTTTTGGTAATGCTGATCTTTCTTGTCTAACCACTCCCCAATCTCCTTTGCTAGATCTTCATCTACTTCTTGTCCATAAACCAGGGACATACTCCAATGCTCTGTCCTGTGCCTGTCTTTCCCCTCCATGCTACCTCACTTTGTGATTGTAACAACTCCCATAGATTCAATTATAATTTCAATTATAAATAATTATGATACAATTAATTATTCCCAGGTCTGTATATCCACCACTAATCTTTCTTCTGGGTATATGCAAATGTTGAATAGAGATAAAACAGGGAATGTATAAAGAATGTATAAAAGTGGGACTTGGATTTAAAGATATTGTCTGAATCAAAGAAACTGGGAAAGGACTCCATTTCCTGCCTTGTCCAAGTCCAATCCTTGCTAAATAATTCCAGTCTATCCCCCATTCATTCCATTCTTTAAATGACTGCCAATATAATATTGTTAAAACACAATTCTGATGTTGTTACTCACATGCTCAAGAATCTTCAGTAGTTCCCTATGGCCTCTAAGATAATATACAAACTCCTCAGCTTGCTATTTCAAGCTCATCATACTGTTTGTGACTCGTCAACCTTTGTAGGTTGATTTTACATTACTCCTCTTCCCATACATTACCTTTAAGCAAAATCAACCTCCTTGATGGTTCCTGAACGCTACACTTCATCCTTTGCTTTTGTACACTTGTTTTCCATATGTACAATATCCTCATCCTCACTTCCATCTCTAAAACTTTGAGCCTCATTCAAGACTCAGCTAATTTGCCATCTCTAGGAACCCTAAATTTTAATGTCCTCTCGCTTTCCAAATGATCATATACAGTTATTCTTTCCACATCATAATGTTTGACATTCATGATTTTAATTTATCATTGGGTTGGTATAAGAAATTTAATAGGCATTTTGAGGGAGTTTTGCAAAAGGCATAGATGATAGTCAAAGTTCAGCAGACAACACAGAAAAAATTTGGAAACTCAAAAATTCATAAAATATATGTATTATATTGTAAATGATCAATGTATTTTATCTTTTAATACATAATAATTCATACTTCTCTAATATGAAGGGATGGCCAAAACATTTCATGCAGATTTTGCAAATCATGGGGGTGCTTTGCCCCAATCCTTGTGTTGCAGAAGAGATAACTGTCTGAATATTGTATTTCCCTAGAAGAATGTAAACTCCTTGAGAGCAGGAATTAGTTTGTCAGAGCAATTGTTTGATGGTAGGGGAGGAAGAGTAAGAAAAGCTAAAATGAATGTAGATGAACTCTTCAGGGAATTATGTTTAGTTTTTCATCCAGGATTATGGGGATCTTTGATAAATAAGAAAAATAATAGATTAATAAGGAATAGCTTAGAAAAAGTCAAACAGTACTGTCTTATTTATTTTCTCCCCATAACATAAGAGCAAGACAGTACTTAGATTAAGAGGCAAGACATTTGGAAGGAGAGAAAAAAATAGACTGTTTTCTTTTTCTTTCTTTCCTCCCTCCTCATTCCCTCTTTTATTTTCTTTTCCTTAATTCCCTCCTTCCTTCCTTCCCTCCTTCCTTCCCTCCTTCCTTCCTTTCCCTCATTCACTCTTTCTTTTCTTCCTTCCTTTCCTCCTTCCTTCCTTTCCCTCCTTCCTTCCTTCCCTTCCTTCCTTCCTTCCTTCCTTCCTTCCTTCCTTCCTTCCATCATTATGATCTTTCCTACTAGTCACCACTAGTCCTCTAAAAACATATTTGAAAACTGGAAAACAATTTTTATAGACAATGTTTCTGATAAGGGCCTCATTTCTCAAATATGTAGAGAATTGAGTCAGATTTATAAGATTACAAGTCATTTCCCAATTGATAGTCAAAGGATATGAACACAGTTTTCGGGTGAAAAAATTAGAGTAATCTATAATATGAAAAATACTCTCAATCACTATTGATTAGAGAAGTACAAATTAAAACAATTCTGAGATATCACCTCACGTCTATCAGATTGACTAATATAAGAGATGGACAGAAAATGAAAATGATAAATGTTGGAGAAGATGTGGGATAACTGGAATACTAATGCATTTTGGTGGAGTTGTGAACTGATTTCACTCGTTCTAGAGCACAATTTGGAACTATGCCCAAAGGGCTATAAAACCATGCATACTCTTTGATATATCAATATCACTACTAAGCCTGTATTCCAAAGAGTTCATAAAAAAGGGAACAGGACCCACGCATGTACAAAAATGTTTATAGCAGCTCTTTTAGTAGTGGCAAAGAATTGAAAATTGAGGGGATGCCCATCAATTGGGGAATAGCTGAACAAATTGTGGTAAATGAATGTAATGGAATACTATTGTGCTATAAGGAATTATAGGCAGTCAGATTTCAGAAAAACCTGAACATAAACACATACTGAGTGAAATGAGCAAAACCAGGGAACATTGTACACAGTGACAGTAATATTGTGTGATTATCAATTATGATAAACTTAACTCTTCTGAGCAATACAATGACCCAAGAAAATTTCAAAAGACTCATGATGGAACATGCTATCCATATCCAGAAGAACTATGGAGTTTTAATGCAGATAAATCATGGTATTTTCACTTGTTTTTGTTTTTCTTTCTTGTAGTTTTTCCCTTTTGCTCTGATTCTTCTTTCACAATATGACTAATGTGGAAATATGTTTAACATGATTATACATGTATAGCCTATATCAGATTGCTTGCTGTCTTAAGGAGGGGGAGGGAGAAAAATTTGGAACTGAAAATCTTATAAAAATAAATGTTGAAAACTATTGTTATATGCAATTGGAAAACAAATAAAATACTATTAAGTGGAAAAAAATATATGCTTAGTCTTGCTAATCATTCCATATACTTATTTCCTCAGGGCCTTGGATCACTTGAGTCTTACTCTTAAAAAAAAAAAAAAAAAAAGTCTCTTTATAATAGAAAATGTGTAGGACTGCATATACTTGGGTGGCCCTGGTGAATGTGGAGCCCTAGGAGGATTTACCTTTCAGGGCCTCTGGAGAGCAGGGTGGGAAAGTGTGGGGGAGGCAGGAAAGGGGAAGGAGCTGTACAACCATTCAGTCCCTTCTGCCTGTACCATAAATTAGCTCATTTCTGTACAGTCTAAGAGGACTGAGACAGGAAGTAAGGAGGCTAGGTTGGAAGCAGTGACAGTTGCTGGGTTCAGCAGTTGGTCCATGATAAGAATAAAATGTGGTCACTTTGATCTATCCAAAGTCACAAGCACAGGCTCCTGGAGGTAGCCCGAGATGATATTCAAAACAAGCTGACTCTGAGGCCAGCTATCTGACACTGATTCTATATGCTTCTAACAGGAGTTTCTGACTTGAGATTTCGGAATCTTAAATATTTTAATAGCTATATTTCAACATAATTGGTTTATTTTGTAATCCTATGTATTTTATTTTATACATTAAAAACATGATTCTGAGGACTCTGTCTACAGATTTTGTCAGACTGCCAAAGAAGACCATGACACAAAAAATACTTAGAAATCCTAAACTTGTTTTTTTAAAAGGAAAATGAAATAGGCATAGTTGGTACTCTCTTTGACCAAATTTCCAGATTTATTTCCCTTTCCAACAACTTTTCCTCTTTGAGTGTTACTGCCAAATTCTATTTAATATTTTTATTTTTCCCCAGTTACATTTAAAGCAATTTTTTACATTTGTTTTTAAAACTTTGAGTTCCAGATTCTCTCCCTTATCCCTACCCCCATACCCGCTTTATGAAAACATATGAGAAATTATGCAAAATATTGCTGCCAAATTCTAAAGATCCCAGACTAACAACACTCCTTTTAGGGGTGACTATTTCTTGTGAATCAAAAAGGGTCTGGATACAGAGAAGAGTCTTTAGCAAACAAGTTACCTTTGTTAGTTATACTATGTTCTGTCTCTTTCTTGGAATTCCAGATGATTTCCCCCTACAACAATTGTCATGACCCAGCTGCTTGGTTTGCCCAGCCAAGCTGGATGAGTTTCCTAGTCCTGCTTCCCCTTTAGCGGGAAAGTCATATTTAAAACCATGTATGGATTCATAGACCTTGGT
Source organism: Sarcophilus harrisii (assembly GCF_902635505.1). Classification (NCBI taxonomy): domain Eukaryota; kingdom Metazoa; phylum Chordata; class Mammalia; order Dasyuromorphia; family Dasyuridae; genus Sarcophilus; species Sarcophilus harrisii. The sequence continues at coordinate 73,315,546 of NC_045430.1, forward strand.
GATTCAAATAAATTGTTCCTGGGGAATTCATATGGAGTCATTTGCCCAGATGCCAGCTCCAAAATATGACAAATGATGAATACTATTCTGAATATTTGAGAAAATTTTCTTTAATAGATCAGTGCTACTTCTAAACTCTGATGCAATAGGAGAGTCAATAGAGTAGGCAGAAGATTGGATTTGGAGTCAGAACTGAGTTTGGCAATCCACACCTGTGGGTACCTGCTCTGGGGAGTGGTGGATTGCTTGAGCTTGGGAATTGTAGCACTTAGAGATTTAGAAAGCATGTTTCTCACAATAGGCTTGTGTTACTAGTAGTATCCTCATATAAATAAAAGTCAGAGAATTGAAGGAAAAGAATCAAGATGTAAATGCTGCCCTTCCAACTGAATCTAGAGCATTTTCCACCATCCTAAAATTAGTTGCTTTTGCTGTTGAGTCATTTTCAACTCAGCATAAGTCCATTTGGGGTTTTCTTGGCAAAAACTCGTAATTCTGAACTCTGAATACTCACATCAGGAATGGGTTTAATGGGCAATTAAATAGGCAACAATACATATATCCCATGAAACACCCTCCAAAATTTATAAAGAAATAAGGGGGGAGGGGTGGGTGGATAGGGAAACAAAGAGAGAGGGAAGTAGACAAGGGAGGAATTCATAGGTTGGGGGAGATTAAGTAATAGCAAGGTAAGCTAGGGATAAAGAATTAAAGAGTCAGCAGGGATAGGAAATATGTGTATGTGTATGTGGGGGCAGGATATGTGTGTATGTATATATATATGTATGTATATATATCTATATACATAAATATATCCTTTCTTAACTATAGCCTGCTTGGGAGTGCTGGGGGGGGGTTAAAAAGGGGAAAAAGAATAAAGTAAAAAAGCGTGCAGCAGAGAACAAAAGAACAATTTACAAGGAAGTAAAGAAAAGATGGACATTCATCAATATAATTTCTTCTATTAATATATATGCTTTCTTGATCTGGTAATTTATTGTAATATATTTTGAATCCTCTCTGATGTTCTGGGCACATGACAATGTTCTCTTTTGTTGTGTTTTATTTTATTTTGTTTTTTATTTCTTTTTTCTTATTCTGTTTTTTAAAATAAAATATATATATTTTTTTAAAAAACAAAGATACTAGAGTGTTTGCCATTTGTTTCTCCAGCTTATTTTACAGATAAGAACACTGAGTTAAACAGGGTGAAGCACCTTGCCCAACACATACAGCTAAGTGTCTGAAGCCACATTTCTTTTTTTTTTTTTTTTTTATTTAATAGCCTTTAATTTACAGGATATATACATGGGTAACTTTACAGCATTAACAATTGCCAAACCTCTTGTTCCAATTTTTCACCCTCCCCCCACCCCTCCCTAAATGGAGGGATGACCAGTAGATGTTAAATATATTAAAATATAACTTAGATACAATAAGTATACATGACAAAACATTATTTTGCTGTACAAAAGATCAGACTCTGAATTATTGTACAATTAGCTTGTGAAGGAAATAAAGATGCAGGTGTGCATAAATATAGGGACTGAAATTCAATGTAATGGTTTTTAGTCATCTCCCAGAGTTCTTTTCGGGTTAAGCTAGTTCAGTTCATTACTGCTCCATTAGAAATGATTTGGTTGATCCGTTGCTGAGGATGGCCTGATCCATCAGGACTGGTCATCATCTAGTATTGTTGTTGAAGTATATAATGATCTCCTGGTCCTGCCATTTCACTTAGCATCGTTCGTGTAAGCTCTCCAGGCCTTTCTGAAATCATCCTGTTGGTCATTTCTTACAGAACAGTAATATTCCATAATTTTCATATACCACAATTTATTCAGCCATTCTCCAACTGATGGACATCCATTCAGTTTCCAGTTTCTAGCCACTACAAAAAGGGCTGCCACAAACATTCGTGGCACATACAGGTCCCTTTCCTTCTTATAATCTCTTTGGGATATAATCCAGTGTAACCTGTTGGATCAAAGGGTATGCACAGTTTGATAACTTTTTGAGCATAGTTCCAAACTACTCTCCAAAATGGTTGGATTGTTCACAACTACCAACAATGAATCAATGTCCCAGTTTTCCCACATCCCTCCAACAATCATCATTATTTTTCCTGTCATCTTAGCCAATCTGACAGGTGTGTAGTGGTATTTAGAGTTGTCTTAATTTGCATTTCTCTGATTAATAATGACTTGGAGCATCTTTTTCATATGACTAGAAATAGTTTCAATTTCTTCATCTGAGAATTGTCTGTTCTATCCTTTGACCATTTTTCAATTGGAGAATGGCTTGATTTTTATAAATTAGGAGTTAATTCTTATATATTTTGAAATGAGCCTTTATCAGAACCTTTGACTGTAAAAATATTTTTCCCAGTTTATTGCTTCCCTTCTAATCTTGTCTGCATTAGTTTTGTTTGTACAAAAACTTTTCAGTTTGATAATCAGAAATTTTCTATTTTGTGATCAGTAATGATCTCTAGTTCTGCTTTGGTCATAAAACCTTCCCCTTCCACAGGTCTGAGAGGTAAACTATCCTATGTTCCTCTAATTTATTAATAATTTATTCTTTATGCCTAGGTCTGGAACCCATTTTGACCTTATCTTGGTGTCGGCGTGTATGGATCAATGCCTAGTTTCTGCCATATTAGTTTCCAATTTTCCCAACAATTTTTATCAAACAGTAAGTTCTTATCCCAAAGCTGGGATCTTTTGGGTTTGTCAAAGACTAGGTTGCTATATTTGTTGACTGTTTTATCCCTTGAACCTAATCTATTCCACTGATCAACTAATCTATTCCTTAGCCAATACCAAATAGTTTTGGTAACTGCTGCCTATAGTATAGTTTTAGATCTGGTACAGCTAAGCCACCATCATTTGATTTTTTATTAATTCCTTGAAATTCTTGACCTTTTGTTTTCCATATGAACTTTTGTTGTTATTTTCTAGGTCATTAAAATAGTTTTTGGGACTCTGATTGGATAGCTAAATAAATAGGGATTAGTTTAGTAATATTGTCATCTTTATTATATTTGCTCCCTATCCAAGAGCATTTAATATTTTCCAATTGGTTAGATCAGACTTAATTTGTGTGAAAAGTGGTCTGTAATTTTGCTCATAAAGTTTCTGATTTTCCCTTGGCAGATAGATTCCTAAATATTTTATATTATCAGTAGTTACTTTAAATGGAATTTCTCTTTGTAACTCTGACTGTTGGATTTTGTTAGTGATATATAAGAATGCTGATGACTTATGTGGGTTTATTTTATAACCAGCAACTTTGCTAAAGTTGTGGATTATTTCTAATAACTTTTTTAGAGAATCTCTGGGGTTCTCTAAATATACCATCGTCATCGCAAAGAGTGATAATTTGGCTTCCTCATTGCCTATTCTTATTCCTTTAATCTCTTTCTCAGCTCTTATTGCTATAGCTAGCGTTTCTAATACAATATTAAATAGTACGGTGATAGTGGCAACCTTGTTTCCTCCAGATCTTATTGGGAATGGTTGCAGTTTGTCTCCATTACATATGATGCTTACTGATGGTTTTAAATAGATGCTGCTGATTATTTTAAGGAAAAGTCCATTTATTCCTATACCTCAAGTGTTTTTAATAGGAATGGATGTTGGATTTTATCAAATGCTTTTCTGCATCTATTGAGATGATCATATGGTTTTGTTAATTTGGTTATTGACATGGCCAATTATATTGATAGTTTTCCTAATATTGAACCAGCCCTGCATTCCTGGTATAAATCCTACTTGATCATAGTGTATTATCTTGGAGATGATTTTCTGTAGTTCTTTTTGCTAATATCTTATTTAAGATTTTAGCATCAAATTCATTAGGGAGATTGGTCTATAATTTTCTTTCTCTTTTCAGCCTACCTGGTTTAGGTATCAGTACCATGTCTGTGTCATAGAAGGAATTTGGTAGGACTCCTTCATTCCCTATTTTATCAAATAATTTATATAAGCATTGGGCCAATTGTTCTTTAAATGTTTGGTAAAATTCAATTAAATCCATCTGGTCCTGGGATTTTTCTTAGGGGGTTTTTAATTGCCTGTTCTATTTCTTTTCTGAAATGGGACTATTCAAGCAATTTACTTCTTCCTCTGTTGTCTGGGAAGTCTGTATTTTTTAGGTAGTCATCCATTTCACTTAGGTTATCAAATTTATTGGCATAAAGTTGAGCAAAATAACTCCTTATTATTTCTCTAATTTCCTCTTCATTGGTGGAAAGTTCTCCCTTTTCATTTTTAAGACTACTAATTTCATTTTTCCTCCCTCCTTTTTCTAATCAGATTTACCAAAGGCTTATCTATTTTATTGGCTTTTTCATAGAACCAACTCTTAGTTTTATTAATTAGTTCAATGTTTTTTACTTTCAATATTTTTAATTTCTCCTTTAATTTTAGAATTTCCAATTTGTAGTATTTGATTGGGGTTTTAATTTGTCTTTTTAATTTTTAGTGAAGCCAATTCATTAATTTTCTTTCTCTGTTTTATTCGTAAGCTTAAGATATAAAATTCCTCTTATTATCCTTTGGCTGCATCCCCAAATTTTGTTTATGATGTCTCATCATTGTTCATATCTTGGTTAAATATTAATTGTAATCTATAATTTGTGTTCACCCAATCTTCTTTTGGATGAGATTTTTGTTTCAATTACTTTTGGTCTATTTCAACTTTTGGAATGTAGTTTTTATTGCATCATGATCTAAAGAAAGCATTTACTATTTTGCTTTCTTGCATTTAATTTGAGGTTTTATGTCCTAATATAATGGTCAATTTTGAATAGGTTCCATGAACTTTTAGAAAAAGTATATTCTCTTCTATCTCCATTCAATTTTCTCCAAGATCCAACTACCTAATTTTTCTAATATTATATTTACTTCTTTAATTTCTTTCTTATTTGTTTTGTGGTTTGATTTGTTCTAATTCTGGAGGCAAGGTTGAGATCTCCTACTATTACAGTTTTGTTGTTCATTTCTTCTTGCAACTCTCTTAACTTCCCCTTTAGGAAGTTGATGCCATACCACTTGGTGCATATATGTTTTAATATTATATTGTTTCCGTTGTTTATGTATCTCCTTTAGCAGGTGAGTTACCTTCCTTATTCTTTAATTAGATCAATTTTACTTTGCTTGATCTGAGATAAGGATGGCACCCCTGCACCACCTGGCTAAAGATTTTGCTCCAGCCTTTTACTTTTACTCCCTTATGCATCCCCTGCTTTAAATGTGTTTTGTAAACAACATATTTGGGTTCTGACTTTGATCCAGTCTCTATTCTGCCTCCTCTTTATGGGAGTTCATCCCATTTCATTTACGGTTAGAATTACTAAATCTGTATTTCTGCCATCCAATAACCCCAGATTGTGCTTTACTTATTCTTGCCCCCAACCCTCTTTCCCCTTTTTAAACTTATGTCCCCTCTTGTATCACGATACTTATCCTCTTTATAATCCCTCCCTCCCCCTTTGAGTCTTCCCTTCTTCCCTTATTCCCTTTTTCTTTCCTTTTCCTCTCCCGTTTTAATGAAGTGAGAGAATTTTTCTAAAACAAATGTCAATTATTTTTCTTTGAGCAACCGTGAGGTAAGATTTTCACAAATTTCCTCCTCTCTAAATTCCAGATATGATAAGTCTAGCCTCTTGTGGGATTGGTTTCCCTCTTTATCCCTCCTTCCACCTTATTCTGCCATCATCCCTTTATATCTACTTCCTTTTTATGTTATTCAGTACAATCAAATTATCATGTATTCTTTATATCCACACAGAAATACAATTTCAAGAGTTATTTTTTACCTTTCTGCATCTTGGTTCATGCTTGAGACAAATTTTTGTTTAGTTCTGTTTTTTCTTTCAGAAACAATGGAATTCATTTGTTTCATTAAATGTCCATCTTCTTCCTGAAGAAATGCTCACTTGTGGTAATTTATTCTTGCTGCACCAGTTCTTGGACTTTCGGAATATCATATTCCAGGCCCTTCTTTCCTTTAATTAGAGGCAGCCAGATCTTGGGTGACTTATTCCCTCGGTATTTAAATGGTTTTTTTTGCCTTGTAAAATTTTTTTCCTTAATCTGATATTCTGAATTTTGCCAAATATTCTTGGGTTTATTTTGGTTTTTCAGAAGTGTTCGATGAATTCTTTCAATGCCTATTTTACCTTCTGATTCTATTACATCTGGGCAGTTCTCTTGATGTGATTTCTTGTAAAATGTATCAGGCTCTTTTTTTCATATAGTTTTCAAAGGTCCAATAATCCAGTATTCTCCTACTTATTTTCAAGTCTGTCGTTTTTGCAAGTAGATAATTCTGGTTTTTTCCAGTTTGTCATTTTGTTTTTTGCTTGACTGATTTTGCTGTCTCAATGAATCATTAGTTTCAATTTTTAGTTCTAATTTTTAAAGAATTATTTTCTTCATGCTTTTTTTTACTTCTTTCTGTATATGTCAATTGAGTTTTTGAATGTATTGTTTTGGTCTGTGGAATTTTTTTCCATTTTCACTAATTTTTTTTTAGTGATTATTTCTTTTTCCAATTCACAAGATCCACTTTCTTTCATGTTCTTTTGTCTTTTCCAATTACGGATCCTACTTTCTGAGTTCTTTTTTTTACACCAATTTGTTTCCCTGCACTTCCGGAGAATTTTTAACTTTTCCAATTCTATTTCGGAAGGTTGCTCTTTGTAAGGCTTTCCTTCCTTTCCCCATTTATCTTCTAACTCTTTAGACTTTAATGGTCTTCTTAGGAGCATTGGGAAGGAGGACAGTCTGATGCATTTTTGCTGTTTGAGTCCTTCAGGTTTGCGACCTGCTCCTTTTCTGCATGAAGCTGTCGATTGTTCTTTTCATCTTTTATTCATGGTTTTTAAAGCCCTTTGGTAGGTCTCCCAGGCAAGGTACCAGCTTCCTCTGAGAGGGAAATTAAACCGATTTCCAACTCCCGACTCGAGGTATGGAGTTTTGGGAGAGTTTCCCTTCCCCCAGAAGTGATTCAGCACTGGCCGAGCTACAAACTGCTTAGGGGCTAGGGATTTCGATTGCCCTCGGCTAGGATATGGTGAAGTGTCACCGCCCAGGCCGGGAGCCTCTAGTGGACTGTGAGTATTAGCAGCTGAGCCGAGACCACAGAAGCAGGGCACAAACTCTGCCCAGCTGCCTCGCCTATGCAAATCGCCCTTGAAAGCTCTATGGCCCAAGCCGAGCTCCCCTGCAGATTGAGGCAACCGCCGCCCTCCTACTGTGCAGGATCACAACTGCCCCAAGGAAAAGCCCCTTCGGGTTGGGTGGGCCTTGTGCTGGAGATCGTGCCTCACCTCGGTTTTTGAGACTTCCTCGAACCAATTTCTCTCCAGTTCCTCCATCTCCCCTGGCCCCGCACTTTTTGGCAGATGCAGATTTTTTCCGGCTGGAGTTGTTCTACTTTATCTTTACAATTGTAAGAGTCAAGACTATTTTGAGGCTTATAAATATTGATAAAGAGGTAAGAGAAGAGTAGAAAATGCGGTGTGTCTTTCTCCCATCTTGGCCCTCACTCAAAGCCACATTTCTAAAATATCTATAGAACTGAGTCAAGTTTATAAGAATGCAAATCATTCCCCAATTGATAAATGGTCAAAAGATAAGACCAGAAAATTTTCAGGTGCTGAAATTAAAGACATCTATAGTCATATGAAAGAATGCTCTAAATTATTATTGATTAGAGAAATACAGATTGAAACAGCTCTGAGGTATCATCTCATACCTCTCAGATTGGCTAAGATGTCAGGAAAAGATAATGATAAACATTAGAGGGGATGTGGCAAAATGAACACTAATGCATTGTTGATAGAGTTGTAAACTGATCCACCCATTCTGGAAAGCAATTTGGAACTATGAGCAAAGGACTTTAAAATTGTGTATGCTCTTTTTTGTGGTAAGTTTATTTATTTTTAATGCACTTTTGCTTTATGAATCATGTTAGGAGAGAAAAATCAGATCAAAAGGGAAAAACCATAGGAGAGATTAAAAAAAAAACCAGAAAAAAAGAAGTGAACATAGAATTGTTGATTTACATTCAGTCTCCTTAGATCTTAATAGACTTAGATCAAAGTCTGTTGGGATTGCTTTGGATCACTGAACCGCTGAGAAGAAACAAGTCTTTCATAGTTGATCATTGCACATTCCTACTGTTACTGTATTCCGGATTCTGCTTGTTTCACTTAGCATAAGTTCGTGTAAATCTTTCCAGACTTTTCTGAAATCAGTCTATTCATTATTTTCTATAGAACAACAATATTCCATTACCTTCATATACCACATTTTGTTCAGTCATTCCCTAATTGATGGGCATCCACTTTTTTCCCAATTCTTTGCTACCACAAAAAGAGCTGCTACAAACATCTTTTAGTGCTTACTCTTTGACCCAGAAATGTCACTGTATCCCAAAGATATCACAAAAGAGAGAAAAAGACCCACATGTGCAAAACTGTTTGTAGCTTTTTTTTGTGTGTGGTGTCAAAGAATTGGAAAGTGGAGTGGATGCCCATCAGTTGGGAAATGGCTGAATAAGTTAGGGCACATAACAGTAATAGAATATTATTTTTTTATAGGAAATAATGACCAGACTGGTTTCAGAAAAGCCTAAAAAGAGTTCCATGACCTAATGGTGAATGAAGCAACCAGAACCAACAGAATTTTGTATACAGCAACACTAAGATTGGGTGATGAACAGCTATGATATGTTTAGCTCTTCTCAACTATTTAATGATCTAAAGCATTTCCAATAAATTTTGGATGGAAAATGCCATCCACATCCAGAGGAAAAACTATGAAGATCAAATGCAGATTCAAGCATATTATTTCAGCCTTTTAAAAATTCTGCATTTTTTTCTTGATTTTCCCCTTTTGTTTTGACTTTTCTCTCCCAACATGACCCATATGGATATATATACATATATAAAGTATATGTACAACTTAAAAATTAAAAAATAATTTAAAAAATGTCTGAGGCCAGATTTGAACATCTGAGGATGAAACTTCAGCCCATCATTCTATTCCCTATGTCCTCCACTTGCCCCTGCAACTAATATGTCAAGCTCCCTGAAGGTAGAACTTGTTTCGCTTTAGTCTTTACATTTCCAGTGCCTTAATACATATTTATTAAATTAAATCAACTCAGGTGCCTTATAGAGTTGATTTATTCACTAAAAATGACTACATGAATATTAACTACTAGAGAACCTAAGTTTAGAGCTGGAAGAAACTTAAAGTCCACCCAGTATAAACTCCTTTCTCTTCTCTCTTTCCTCTTTCTCTTCTTCCCTCCCTCCATCTCTCCTTTCTCTTCTTTCTTTCTCTTCTCCTCCTCCTCTCCTTCCTATTCTTCTTCTCTTCTCCTCCTTCCTGCCTTCTCCCTCCTATTCTACTAGCACTTTTTCACATTGTATGATGCTACTTTTGTATACATCTTTATATATAATATTATGCTACTGGAATATAAATTCCTTGAGGACTGGGATTAACTATATCATTCTTCACTTTTGAATTCTCACTGCCTAACATGAGGCTTTTGACATAGTTGCTTAAGAAAATGTTTGTTGAATTTCATTGCAGCTGTAACAGTAGAATAATCAAGCTCTGGAATAGGATTGATTTTTCCAGAATGGCCTCTAGGATGGTCAGGTGTTCCCAAATTCTATGTTTCTTCATTATGAGGCTTTGAAGACCATTGACCTCAATTTTTTGGGTCCACAGACACTGTGGTAGGTTGGAAAGCCCTGTTTATTTCTCCTTGCTGATGGGAGAGGAAAAAAACAGACCTAACCAGTATGAAAGTGGAAAAATGATACTGTTTTGATAAGACCCATCAGGAAATGTAGTAAGCAAACCATTAATACACTCCAGAAACAAAAAGAGAGACATGGTAACCTCATTAATAGCAGTTTGAAGAGCAATTGGAGTTCCCTTGTAGACTCCAGGGGATCCTTGGAGTCTACTTTCAGAGTAACTGCTTTAGGGATATGCATTGAGAATAGCATCTTGGGATTCTCCAAAGAGCCCTATACCTGGCTGTGAAAAGTTGTGTGATTTGGCAGATCATCAAGGGGTCCTTCTGGGTAATGCACCTAGGAGCTTTATTTTGATTCTTCAGGTAAGCATATGGCCTCAGTGGATGATTTATAAATCCTTGATTTGGATTGGTAGACAGATTGCTTTAGTGAGCTAGAGAAAAGAATGATCAATGTTGGCCCTCTAGAACATGTTTGGAAATGGACTTTCTACTTTTTCTAAAAGGGCTTTGATTAATATGGGCTAGGTACTATCTAGCTAGTAATGATAAATTACTATCATACATATTTCTGTGCCAGTTAATTTTCCTTTGATACAGGTGAAGGTTTGCTAAGTTGGAATGGGATTGGTGGTGTATATCTGAAAATAATTAATGCAAACCAAAAAGCATCCATAATTTCAATGGTGTGCTGCAGAGGTGTCAAGCCCCTGGACTTGTGGCCCAAATTAAAGTGCAATTGAGAAATATTTGACAAAATAAATAAAAAACACAATAGGACATAAATATTGTTAACATATATTTTTCTAAGTTAATATACAACACACAGGGATCCATAAATACAGTTTATGACCTAGTTTCTATTTAAATTTGACATCACTGGTGTTGTGGACAGAGAATTGGCTGGAGAGTCAGGAAAAACTGGGTTCAAATCTTCCCTTTAACACAATACCTGTGACCGTAGGCAAGATACTCAACCTCTCAAGTGCTCCAGGTGACTCTATAAAGCTAAACTGCAAAGCAGGAGTCAATTTATATCAGTGGATGGTATTTTCTTATCAGGAGTTCCTTCCAATGATGAAATCAAGTCTAAAAATAAATTAATAATATAATCAGGATAAAGACAACATGAGGTACATATCAAATATTTCCAGTCTCCAAAGCTATGAATGAAAATGAAAAGAAAAAAAGAAAAGAAAAAGATAATGAAAAAAAAAATTAAAAACATGGAGACCCAAATGGGGAGATCCAAATCCTGTGAGAAGAGGATGAGATGCATATCTTCCTAGTTATCCCATCTGATATTGGGTCTATTCAGCATGCTTTCAGCCAGCCTTTCAAGGATTAGCTTAAATATTAATACTTTAATTCACTTAGAAAGAGTAGTTATTTTTTTTTATTGGCATAATGCCATGAATTGCATAGAATATAGATATAAAGGATAGAATAGTGGCTTGTTCAGAGTTTTTTCCTAGCTGAACCCCATTAGAAAGATGAAAAGAATGAGATATCACTATAAATAATAATGATGATATGATGATAATGAGTGATATTCAGAAAGCAGTTATTTTTTCCACCTTATTATTAGTCCACACAATAGTAAACATATAAGCATAATGGTGAGATAGTGACTTTTTTCCATCTGTACTTTTCAAAACTAGATCAAAACAGCAGTGATATTTATGGCAATTACAATAATTATAAAATTCTTAATGCACATCAAGAAAAGATACGGACCAAAGACTTGAAGTTTAAAAAAGGTGGTCCAGTTGAACCAATGGATAAAGCCAAGACTTATAAATATCTTAGTCTTCTATGTGCAAGACACATTAAGCATAAAGCTATAAAAGAGACACTCATGGTCAAGTATAGAAAAAGATTTACTGACACTCTGAATTCAAAACTAAATGAGGAAAACACATGTGAAGCAGTTGTTACTTATACAAAACCAGTCTTAATGTACATTTGAAGAACTCCAAAGTGAAACATTACAGATTTGAAATATATACTTATAAAAACCTGTACAATATTACTGAAACACAGGGCTCTTCACCCACAGGAAACTATGGAAAAATGAACATTTACTTATCAAAAAAGAAAAAGAGGAAAGTTAGATAGTTTCAGAGCAAATTGCTAATATGTTAAAAATTTGCAGAGATATTTTTGCAATAAGCAAACATTATCTTACCAAATAATAATAAAGGATTACAATAATACATGCTTTGTCTTGTTGAATCTTATGGAAATTTATTTACCCATGGATAGAGCTTACAAAATGAGTTAAATCCAAGAGTGGAATCAAAAGGCTGTCTATGAATGACAGCCATATAAACAAAGAAATACTCAAAAATGTCTAAGTCATGCAGATTATTTACTGGAAATTGTGTTTGCAATTCGAGACCAGATCATTGTTACCAGAAATTACAATCCTGACCCTAGGATACTACGACTTATCCATCAATGTAAGTTATACAAAGGAATCATAGAAACTGTGTAAAACATCATAGCAGGCTATAAAAATTTAGCATCTACTGAATATAGAGCAAGCTATGCCCTGGTGACTATAAATTATGCACCAGAAATTTACTATTTTTCATTTTCAGACAACAAATCCCCATTCTACAAATATAGGCCTCAAAATATTTTGAGTATTTTGAGTAATTTTGAGTAAATCAGTGAATGAATTATATTGGAACTGGGCTTTTGAGCATTATAGAAGTTTTCCCACAATGGTAAGGATATAACACTGATATACAAAATTCAATAATATCATTTTTGGTAGATATCATAAGAAATAGTCATAATTTCCAAGCTACATGAAATAAAGAACTTTCAAAATATAAAAACCATATAGGAATCAAGATCATGTGTAAACAGAATGAGATGTACTGCTACGTCTCATCCTATCTTTTGTTGTTATTCCATAAATGCATCCAGTAATTGTACAACTTTACTGTATATCCTAAAACTTTAATTCAGCTACAACAAGTTCTTATTTGTAAAAGTTCACCAGAGGTTAAATATTAAAGAATAATGGCAGGACAGCAAATTATCCGAGGAATATGTCTATCTAAATTCCATGGGAAAAGATGATATCAAAATGAATAACAACAATAATTCTTGTAAGAACAAAATCATTTTCATTAAGTGCAGATGTGACCATGTGGGTCACTCAACTAAAATATAGAACCTACTGTTAGTTTTTAAAACTCTTTACAACTTGACCCTATTTTTTCCCCCATTAGGCATTACTTCCCCTCGCTACTATCCAGACAAACTGGTCTTATCTCTGTTCTAAATCTCCAGAGGTTTGCTGATAAATATTTAACAACCAACTATTTGAACAATAACACACATGTGACATTTTAAAGTTTAATCGTCATTACTAGTATTTTCTCCATCACTTTCTTGTTTGGGCAATTTACAAAACATTAAAAATTTTGCTGATTTCCAAGGTGTAAATGCTCACACTGAAAATTTAACAAGAAGTTCTTGTGAGCCCATGATCAGCTAGGTGATAAAGTGGAAAGAGCTCTGGACCTTAAATTAGAAAGATATCCTTCTGAGTTCAAATCAGAAACTTATTAGCTGTATGACCCTGAGCAAGTCACTTCTCTTGTTTGCCCCAGTTTTCTTACCTATAAAATGAGCTGGAGAAGGAAATTTCAAACCACTTCAAGATCTTCACCAAGAAAATCCCAAATGGGGTCATGAAGAATCAGACAGAACTGAAATGAACCAATAACAAGAACCAGTAGAAGCTGGCTCCAACTCATCTCTAGTTGGTGCTGTCTTCCTTCTCCATTCCTTTGCACTGGCTGTCCCATATGTCTGGAATGAACTTCAGATGCAGTTCAAATATTATGCTCTTCATGAAGCTTTTCCTGAATCTCTCAATAGCTAGTGTTGTTCCTCCCAGCTACCTTGTAGCTTGTAATGAATTACTTTGTATCTATTTCTATTTATTCAGTTTAGATGTATACTATACATATTTATACATGTACTTGTCTGGTACCTCCCCTTCAGAATGTAATCCTTATTTCATTCCTTGTACTTGTATCATCAATGTTTAGCAGTGTATGGCAAATAGGAGGTGTTTAATAATGGTTTGTTTATTGATTTATGGTGATCATGGAATTAGGGCCAAAGTCTAACTCTGCTGCTTATTATCCACATGATTTTGAATAAGCCATAATCTCTTCCGGTCTCAGTTTCTGCACTTGTAAAATGTGAGGGGTACACTGGATGGTCTATAAAGTCGTTTCTGGCTCTAAATCCTATTTTCTTTCTGTGTTTAATTTTTCTTACTCTTTCATGTCTATTTCCTCAAATCAGTGTTGCCTAGAAATTCTCCCTACCACAATCATCCTGTATTCTGAGAAATGCTACAGCTGGAGGGCAAGAACACATATATCCCCTCACCCAGGCCCTACATGCCACTTTCTTTACTCATAAATCATATGGGTTTTTCACAAGAGAGAAACCATTCCAATCTCCTTATTTTTTCTTTAAGACAAAATGGCCCCAGGAAGAGAGATTAATGTTAACACATATTACATATTGCTGATGATCTGTACTGATTCATTCATGCTGCTCACTTGGTTAAGATTCATATTAGAGGAGGAATTGCTAAAGATTTTAAAGTTTTATCCTTGTGATCTTAACATCTCTATTAGGCTTGAACAAAGACTTTGTTATTAAAGGATGACTTAAGACATGTTTTCGCCAGCTTGAGGTAAGCAGACAGGAAGCTTGAAGAGTTCTGGTGTAGCTCTCTGAGGAAAACAACACCACCCAAACTGCTTTAGCTAAATGTCATTGTGGAGAGAGCCCTGGACCTGGAGTTCAAACACTTACTAGGTAGCTGTGTGACTCTGGGCAAATCAATCAGCCTGTTTGACACAGTTGTGTAAAAATGGGTATAATAATTCCATCTACTGTATAGAGTACATATGAGAACAAAGAGATTTAAAGTACTTTGTAAACCTCTACATAAATGCAATCTCTTATTATTATTAAGACTGACAATATCCATTCCTATTGTTTCTGATCCTTTCCATCTTTTCCATCCTTTTTACCTTGGAGTGTGGGGTATAAGCAACTCAGTGATCAAATTAGTAATAAGAAGGGAAAGATGTAAATCTAGAGTTCCAGGTGACTGAACCAAGATAAGGCACCAAGTCTTCTCTATGTTTAGGATTCCTTAGGAAAATAGATTATCAGATAGATTGAAGATGGCAGCTGGAATGATATCATTAAAAGAAGAGTGGAATGGAGTCAGTTATATTAGGATGTCCTTTAATGGGGAAGAGTGGAACACAGTCTAACTTGTATGCTTCTAATCCATTTCTCCCTCTATTCTTCGTAGCTCTTTGATAATTTTCTTAATATCAACACATTGTCACCAACACTAGTAAGCCTTGAAAAGCCTCTTTCCTTGCTCAGTCTTGTTGCAGGCTTCTGTCGGGTAAGAGAGTCTATTGTTGTGGCAGGTCAGCATGTGACAATGAGGCAGCCAGAATGGTAATGGGTAACTAAAAGGCATTGCAGAGTGAGTAATGCAAATGAGTTGGTAGACCATCCAGAAGGTGAATATTCATGTTAACAAACATATCATTACTTAACTTACATTTAATGTGAATGAAAACATTGCAAATGTTATCCCAAATAAACCTTACCTGGAGTAAGGATTAAAAAAAACTACCTAAAAAGATTTGGAAGCCTTTTGGAAGATGAAAAAAATTGAACCTTTTCCATGAATTTCCTCCTCCCCTAATCCAAAAATGAATTCTGAAAAGTATATTGTCTTTTCTGTTTTTCTTTTCAAAGTCACTTAACAAAATAGTAGAAAGATGACTGTTAATGATTATATACAGGATAAGGCCCTTGGAAGATGCTTTGTGAATCAAATGGCCCAAGGTAAGTCCAATAAGGCAAAATGAATTAGTACCTACAGGCCCCTTGCAAAGTATGAAGAATGAAATTGATTTTCATCAATACCAAAGGGAAACCAAGGGGAATGTAATAGAATAAATTAATTTACTCTTTCTCTGTGTCTCTGTCTCTCTCCCTGTGTTTCTGTCTCTGTCTTTTTGTCTTTGTCTCTGTCTTTCCCCCTTCCTCTGTTCAGAGTTCACCTCTTATTGAGTAACTAGCACTAGAGTCAGGAGTCTGGCTCTCTCACACTCAAAAATCTGTTGACAAGGCAAGAAATACTGTTTAGTTGCTTTTGTTTAGGGATAGAAATTCAAAGCGAAAGAGACAAATTGACTCTTAAAATTTGAGCATCTAGCAATTTAATGGTAGAAAAGTTTATCAAAGACCTTGGGAAGGAGTGGGTTAGGGAGAGGGAAGAAATGCCTCAGCCTTAGTTTCTTATTCCCAATTTTGATCAGAGGAAGGTCTCATGAGCTTCAAAAAATCCTGGTCTGAGGATCATGTACACAATTGCATACTCTCACTGTTGTGGTTGAGCAACCACTGTACCTCCTACGGGGAAGTGAGAAGAAATCTCTTTCTTGATATGGATGTCCAAAGGAAAACTTTGGGAGTCTCATATGTTCAACCACATGTTCAGAAGAAAGGTAGAACAGACAGAAGTGGTTTTTCCTTTTAAAGTCTACTGAGTGTGAGATTCTTCCTGCTCAGTGGTCAATCCTCTTTGATAGAGCTCCCCTTCTTTCCTTTCTCCCCATCTCCCATGAAGGGGCAGAGTACATGGATACTGATCACATTCTAATGGATAAAGATATACTTTATCAAGCAGCCAAAAGACATCTCATACCCCAAAGTGCAGGCTCCAGTAGATCTATCTCCACATATATTTTATGGGATATCTCCAACCCAAACTCCTGTTCTATTGTTATGATAATAATAATGTTGTTGATGATGAAAGACTCACTGAGTTCTTACATTATGCCAATAATTCTTTCCCACTTCTTACTATTTTCAGTCTCTTAGATCTTCCTAATAGAAGCTGTTTGAACAAAATTTAAAGTCATTCATTGACAGTGTCATACTGACTCAGGAAGCATAAAGATAAACTCATAGGCATGGAAAATACTAAATATTCAGTCTGTTTTGATTTAGCTGCTATTTCTGAGTCACTAGAGTGACCCAAGAACCAAGACCAGGAGGTGAGTACTTTTGAGAAAAATAGTCAAAAGCCCAAGTCCAAAATGTAGACTATTTATTATATAAATAAGTACTTCTCAAATCAGGCAAAATTTTCAGGAGAATTATAAACTGCTGGATTATATGCCAAAGGAGGCAGGGGTCCTCTGACCTGCTGTAGCTTTGCATCAGTCACAAGATCTGTAAGTGAAGAACCAAATACCTTCTTCAAGGAAGGGTTTTATCTTCATCATCAATATTATGCTTTTAGCTCATGTAAAAGTAAGGAAAAAAGTAACCTTATAGAAATAGAAGGAGCCTCAAAAATCATCTAGTTCTATTTCTTTATTTTTTTTAAATGAAGGGAAAGGAAATGACTTGACTAAAGACAAACAAAAAGTCTATGATAGAGCCAGGACTTTAATCCAAATCTCCTTACTCCCACTTAAGGGCTCTTTTGATTATAGCACCACATTTGCTGACATGGGATATAGATTCTTAGCATTCCTGAAACTCTGTACAATGATGCTTCCTCCTATGAAGCCTCAAGGATTTATGCAAGGGTTTTGACTGCTTTAAGTATACTCTGCCCAGTCACTTTGACCTACTCCTTTAGGTAGGCACATGGGCTGCATTAAAACTGCTTTAGTTATATTTGTGGTTATCATGAATTATCATTTGGTAATGACTTTGGCTTGGTTCACCACTTTATGTGTTGTATTGCAAAGAAGAAATAGTTCTTGATAATCCTCTCTCCATTCCTTAGGCAATTCATTATATAGTTTGATCTAAGGAATTTTGAAAGGTCTTTCTTAATCAAATAGCTCATAGAACGGTAGTCTATCAGAGCTGATATCTTAACCACATAAAAATATGTCTCCAATCAATCAGTCAATCACAGGCTTTAAATTAGGTGTGAAAAGCTCTTAAAAATAATTGGATGAACTGGAATAATGTTCCATAAATAACATATTCAGATTCATTGAGGAAACTTGGTCATACCCTGTTTTTTGCCTATAAAATAAATTCAGAACTTAAAATTTGAGCATCTAGCAATTTAATGGTAGAAAATTTTATCAAAGACTTTGGGAAGGAGTGGGTTAGGGAAGGGGAAGAAATGCCTCAGCCTTAGTTCCTTCCCAATTTTGATCAGAGGAAAGTCTTGTGAGCTTCAAAAAATTGAAAGAATTTTGTATTTCCTCTATAGCAATGTTTTCAGAACTGCTAATGGAAATGAGAATGCTAGAAAGTGAGATAAAACTGGACTCAAAAAAGGGCAGATTCAAATCTCTCCAAAAAGCCCAGAAGAAAATCCATACCTAGCCTAAGGGAATATTGTGAGGACTATAGCAAAGAGCTCTAACTGAGAATAATACCCTTAATAATAAAAATGCCAATTGATATATATACCTCCTTCCCCCTCCCTTCCATAGTAAAACACTCTCCAGACAGTATATATGCTTTAACTTTGAGCCCATTTCTCCTTGGACTTTGGATGCACTGATGGGAGACTATGTCACAGATTTGAGTAGATGTTTTATATCAACAGTTATTTAACCTTGTTAAATATCTTTCTAAAAGCCAGTTAAATCGGGATGACTAATTGATATAAATTAAAAATCACAAAGAGAACACATTGAAGCTTTGTGAGCTACAGAATTAAAAAGACAAACATCTTCTTTCCTCAAATCTTCAGCATTATACCTAGAATCCTAAAAGGATTGTCTAAACTCAGGACCAAGACTCACCAGCACTAGTTGGGATTGGGAGAAGAGCTCTAAAACATGTGCTACAAAAGGATTACTTCATAGAATTGTAAAAAACTTCTTACAGAATAATAGCACTTCTTATAGAACTGTAACAAAATTCATCTGGAAGAATAAAAGGTCAAGCATTTCAAGAACAATAATGAAAAAAGTGGGAAGGGAGGGGGATTATCATTACCAGATCTCAAACTACAAAGAAGCAATTATCAAAATATTTGATACTGGTTAAAAAGTAGAAAAGTAGATCAGTGGAATGGATTAAGAGCGCTGGAGCCAGAAACAATAAAACATAATAGCATAATGTTTGGGTAAACCCAAGAACTATAACAAATGGGGTAAAGAATCACTATTTGACAAAAAACTGTTTGGAAAAATGGAAATTAATTTTGTACAAATTAGGTTTAGATCAACATTTCATACACAATAAGCTCCAAATGAATATGTGATGTAAATACTGAAAGTCATATCATGATTGAATTAGAAGGGAAGGAAAGAAGCTACCTTACACAACTAGGAGCCTGTATTTGAGAGCCTATTCCTTTAAATTCTCATTCATGTGCATCTATGATTTACTTATAGCCTGAATTCTCATAGATGCACATGAATGAGAATTTAAAGGAATAGGCTCTCAAATACAGGCCAAGAAAACCCCAAATGGGTTCATGAAGAGTTGGACAATGACTGAAAAATGACTGCACATGATTATTGCTCTACTTTGTGTTCACATTAATCAATATTGGGAGACTGGGGCAAGGAAACACAAAATGCCTTTAGGAGGTAGAAGACTCTTGTCAGTGATGTTCTAAAGAATTCTTCCAATTCAAAACTCCTGGGATTCAGTGAGCATAGTGCTAATGCAGCCACAGTTACAGATTTGAAATCCAGATGAATGAATGAATTAAATACCATTCATTTCTATGTATTATTACATACAAGGCAGTGAGGTACTGCAGTGGATAGAGCCCTGGGCTTAGAGACAGGAGGAACTTCATTCAATTCCAGCATCAGACACTAAACTAATTAAGTGACGATAGTCAATTCACTTCATTCTTTTTGCCTCAATTTACTCATCTGTAAAGTGAGCTAGAGAAAGAAATGGCAAACCACTCTAGAATCTTTGCAAAGAACACCCCAATAGGGTCATCAAGAGTCAGTCAAGCCTGAAATACAACTGAACAATAATAATTATGTGCAAATCACTGTCAAGCATTACTGATATAAATAAAAAAGCAAGATCATCCCTCCTCTCAAGCTCACTAGGAAGAGACAATAGCAAGTTTTCCTCTGTAAATCAAATGGGAAGATCCTATGTCCTCAGAGTCCAAAGTAGATGGTAATGCACCTTTTTTAATACTATTTTCCATTGATAAAACCATATCAGTTTCTGTTATTAAACTACTTGACTTTTCCAGGAAATTTGGAGGTAAGAACCTTCTTTTTGAGGTCTTTAGTTACTGACTACTGAAGGGAGAAGATTGCATGTTCATATAAGTTTTCTTTCCTGGATTGGGGCTGTGACCGTCAGTTTGTAATCAGGTTTGGTGGGCTGGGAGATGTTGACCTGACCATCCATGATAGTTATTCAAAATGGATGGTGAATCTCTTTTCTGTAAGGATTGCCCCCCTCGTATATAGATCATAGGCTCATAGCATTGAGGCTAGAAGAGAACTTAGAAGCCATTGAATCTAACCCCTTAATTTTGTAGATGAGGAAATTAAGGTACAGAAATTGTTAAATGACTTGCTCATGATTACATAGCTAGTAAGTATAGGAGTCAGAATTTCAACTCATATCTTTTTGTCTCTGCACTTAGCACTCTCTTCACTACATCATCTAGCTATCTCCAAAATGAGGGAGTCAAATTGGAAAACACTATCATTGGTATATGGTTGTTGTGTATATGTATATACATGTAGTGGGGTATTGTTATTCCTTAGATTATTTGGTTAAGGTGCCTTACCTATCGTTTTTAGGATTTAAGAAGAAGCAATGGTTGACATAGTTTGACCTACTTTAGTCCATTCCATTCGTCGTCTTCTTCTTCCCCTTCTTCTTCTTCTTCTTCTTCTTCTTCCCCTTCTTCTTCTTCTTCTTCTTCTTCTTCTTCTTCTTCTTCTTCTTCTTCTTCTTCTTCTTCTTCTTCTTCCTTCTTCTTCTTCTTCTACTTTCTTCTTTCTTCTTCTTCTTCTTCTTCTTTCTTCTTCTTCTTCTTCTTTCTTCTTCTTCTTCTTCCTCCTTTCTCTCAGGGTGCCTTGCTTCCTCAGCTTGACTGTCTCAGAGTTCGTTAGCAATTGGCATTGTTGGTTATGGATCTGCTGAGTCCATTCTTGATAATAATCATCTCTTTGATCCATGTCTCTAAATATTTTGTCCAAACTCAGGTAGCCAGGTTAAAACTGAGTATAATTTGTCATTGGGGAACTAGAAGTTGGGTTCTGAAAGATTCATCGAAAATTCACCACCAGCACTAAAAACCATCTCAATTTAAATGGTACCCTGACCTCACCTTGGTGTGTATGGTACCTAAGGTATGAAAAATATTTTAGATTCAGAGACAGGTCTCCGAAGCAGCTAGATTTTATGGTAGGTGGAATTTTGGAGTCAGGAAGACCTCTGTCCAGATGTGTCTCCAACACTTACTCTCTACCTGTATGATCTTGAACAAGTCACTTAAACCTTTGTCTGCTTAATAATAGTGCCCAGAGTGTTGTGAAGATCAAATGAAGTAATATTTGTAAAGCACTTCATAAATTAAGTGCATAAATTTAGCTATTATTATTATTAAATAATAATTATTTATTAGCAGCTAAGTGGCCTAGCAGATAGAGTACTGGCCTGAAGTCAAGAAGACTTCAGACATTTATTAGCTGTGTGAACTTGGGTAAATCATTTAACCCAGTTTGCTTCAGTTTCCTCATCTGTAAAATGAGATCCAGTATCTCTGCCCAGAAAACCCCAAATGAAGTTATGAAGAGTTGGATATGACTGAAACCACTGAATAATAATAATTATATATTATATATCAAATCTGTTATTTGAACCAATTCAGTTCTATTCTATGCTTCTCAATATGAAATAGTTACCATAAAAACAGTCAGCTTCATCTTCTATACCTATATGATCAACTTCCTTGCTTTCAATAGTGACAGAATTTATTTTATTATAGATATTATGTTATATTATATCACATATATAATATAGTATATATTATAATATATATTATGTTTAGTCTTCCTTTCCTCTAAATAGCAACCCCCCAAAACTGAAGTTAATTGAGAGCTGATAATTTTCAAAGGTGTTTCAAATGTTATTGAAAAATTGAAGAAGACTGAGTTATTAGGTTCAAATAAAAGTAAAACTAAGGCAGAAGGGAAAAAAATCAAGGAGAAGGAAATTATGCATTTCAAATGTGCTCATTATTATATTTATTACATGGAATCAAATCATATATATAAATTACATGCTACATGTAATTAAATTATATTATATATAAATTATATATAATCAAATATATTATAAATTATAAATATAACTGTGGAGTTAATACAGCTTTGTGTATCTAAGTGACCCAGGATATCTCTGATTCTGGCAAATCATTCAAAGATAAGCAGTCACATGAACAGAGCTGCTCTGCTTTGTATATCTAGAGATATACAGAGAATAAGAAAAGGGAAGATCAAACCAAAGTGACAAACAAACCCATCAGGAATCAGGCTATGTTACAACCTTCAAAGTCAAGGCCAATGAGTTAAAAAAAGATTGGCTCAGTCCCAGAAGATAAAGGAAAGGAGAGACACTGAGAGAAGATTATAAGCACTTCCTGTGTTCCATCGGAAATAAATATTTCCTATGTTTCTTTCCTACAGTTATTTCCTAAGTAAATTGAGAAGGCACCAGACCATTTTATGACATGATGAAAGAAAAAAGGAAAGCTGCTTCAGAATGCTTTGTGCCACATTTGACTTCTTTATCTCCTTTATTTATGGTTTCATTAAAAGGGAGGGAAATGCCTGACAATGGAGGCTTCATTCTGTTCCTCTGCCTATAACCTTGCTGCTTTTGGTTATATCAATAGCATTTTACAAACTGAGCTCAAAGAAAGCCCATTGAATCGATTGTAACTATACTTTATAACTCTCCTAGGGCCCAGCACCCTGACCAGAACCCAGTAGGCCTTTAATACATGTCCAGGAAATGAATGGGTGAAAATATTCCAGGAGGTCGCCATGGTCCCCCTTTGCCATTTCCTTCACCCCCCTCAGTACCAGTGATAAGTTAGATGTCATTGCTACGTCCAACCTTCTTTATCCCTTGAATGGAGTCCTTCATCTGAGGAAAGCTAATAAAGCCTCAATACACTCAGAAGGTATGTGGAAACCTCAAAGAAAAAGCTTTAATAGATTTTTTTTTTACTCTTCCTTTCCCCTAATAGCAACGAAAAAACTGAAGTTAATTGAGAGCTGATAATTTTCAAAGGTGTGGTCATTCTATGTTATTGGAAAATTGAAGGAGACTTGAGTTATTAGGTTCAAATGATGGTAAAACTAAGACAGAAGGGGAAAAAAAATCAAGGAGAAAGAAATTATGCATTTGAAATGTGCTCATTAAAATATGAGTGAATACAGATGAGAAAAGTACAGAAACACTCTATTTAGAAGTCTTATGTGTAGATAGCTTGAGACCAGTTTCTTATCCTATGGAACTATGTGGGAGCACGAATAAATTATGGTATTATTAGTAATGGTTGTGGGAAACTTCTCAGAGAGTTATGTGGGCTTAGAATTTGGCCCACTGTGTTTATCCAGAAGCTGTTCCTTTTAAAAGAAAAGCATTTCTTTTCAACAGAAAGTGTCCTTTGCTCTAAAATGTATTCCATGGAAAAGCTCAAGCCAGCTTCCTCCATGACTCTTAGTTTTTAAAATAACATATTATCCATTATAGGTAGAATAATATTGCTGTTTTACATCTGTCCAGAATTTAAAATGTACAAGAAAACTTAATGAATTACTGTTTTGTGCGCCCTGGGAATGGAAGCAGATAACCTGGGGTTCAAATTCTGGTTCTGAAATTTACTAATTCTCTGACCCCAAAAGTCAATGAATGTTTCTTACTCTCAGTTTACTCATCTGTAAAAAAAGAGGATAAAAATAGTATCTTCTATAAAGGGTTTCTGTAAAATTCAAAGAAGATGCTATCTCATGGTATAGGGACATGCAGTGATTGGGGTGGGATAAGGGGTATACATATGGAGACCCTTAGTGTATGTATATCCTGGGCTATCGATGCTCCTTAAAGTTGGTAGTAATGGTAGATATCTTCAGAAGCCTA
Source organism: Sarcophilus harrisii (assembly GCF_902635505.1). Taxonomy (NCBI): domain Eukaryota; kingdom Metazoa; phylum Chordata; class Mammalia; order Dasyuromorphia; family Dasyuridae; genus Sarcophilus; species Sarcophilus harrisii. Next base: position 73,339,543 of record NC_045430.1, read on the forward strand.
GATAACCTCAGGCCAAAATGGCTCCATATCTTATAGGCTACTCTTTGGTTTATATCCTCATCTAGCTTTAATCATACTGAAAGAAAATAAACAGAGGGTATAGATAATTTTATGTAACTAAGAAATTGCATAAATTCTTTATCTTGTCCTCACTTCAGTCAAAGGCTGAGGAAAATAATCAAAATCTCTCTTTATTAAGTTTTGACTCCCTGCCCCTTCAGTCTCACAGTGAACATCCATAGGTATTTTCAAGGTAGAGGGCTATATATTTTCTTTAACAGATGTTTAAATAGCATAGAAACTGAAAGCAAACTCTTAGTGTTGTTGAGTTGACAACCCTCATTTGATACTTGACTTGATGCCAAATTCATTCTCATCAATCCAAATCCTAAGGCAATCTAGAGTTATGTTGGGATGTTTCTTTTTTAATTACAAAAATTACATCCTCTGTTTTGGCTACTTTTAAACTTTATTGCCTTTATTACTTTCACTCTGTTCTTGTTCCTTCTCGCACCACTGGATTTGGACTTTGCCCCTGAGATGATTGGTTTCTGTTATGTAGTTTTCGCATTATCTTTTCTAGAACCAGGCCACCATGTATCTTGCTAACAATTTCCAAATCATGTTATTCTATACCTTTGCCACTTATTTCACTTTTTGCCTATAGCTTTCTCTTTTGTGTTTTCCCTTCTTGGAATATAAGCTCCTTGAGGGTAGTAACGTTCTTGATTGATTATTTTTATATCCTTATCATTTTATATTTTTATCCTAATATAAGGATGTTTTATCCTTATATAAAGATATTTTATATCCTTATCACTTAACACAGAGTCTGTTAACTAGCATTTACTAAGTATCTACCATATATTCAGGCACTGTGTTAATGCATGGTATACAAAGAAAGTTAAAAAAAAGAAAGTGCCCAGTGTACAAAGAAAGTAAAAAAACCAAAACAAGCAACAAAAATAATCTGTCTGTGCTCTTGGAAGGTCACAGTTGAGTGAGGGAGATAACATGTAAACATCTATGTACAAAATAAAATAGAGACAGGATAAATTGGAAATAAAGAAGAGAGGGAAGGAACTGGCATTAAGAGATGCTGGGAAAGGTTTCTTGTGGAAGGTTGGATTTTCACTGAGAATTGAAGAATGTTAGGGAAGTCAGAAGGGGGATAGTAAGAAGGAGAGCATTCCAAATACAAGTGGCTACTTATGTCAATGTATGGAGTCAGAACATCAGATGTCAGGTTTGCAGAATAGTAGATCACAGAGAATATGAAAAAGAGTAAGATGTAAGAAAACTGGAAATGTAGAAAGGGGCTCATTATGAAGGATTTTTGAATATCAGACAGAATATTTTCTATTTTTCCTGGAGGCATTTGGGAGCCACTGGAATTTTGAACAGAGGATGGTGTATGATCCGACATGTATTTTAGAAAGATTAAATTGACAGTTGAATGGAAAATGGAGTGGGGTGGAAAAAGACTTGAGGAGAGGAGAGCAAATTGGCCATTGCAATAGGCTTGTGATGTTCAATAACAGTGAGAGTCTGTCAAGGTTCTATCATGACCCATTTTCTCTATTACCTACATAATCGTTCACTTGGCAATTATATTTGCTTCCATGGTTTCAATTATTTCTCTACAGATAACTCTCAGATATGTTTGTCCAGCCCTACTCAAGACAAGAGCATCTCCATGGATAGAAAGTTGACAAATCCAAAGAGTCTGAAGAATGCTCTCTTGAATCAGTGTAGAGGCCCGAGGTGTAGACTCTTCCATCAGCTGTGCTATATTTGGACATAAGTTAAGTGGGAGTAAATACTTTGTAAATAAAATTTTAAGAATAAGCCCACTTTTGCCTCATTTCCAAAATATATAGAGGATTGACTCTAATTTATAAGAAATCAAGCTATTCTCCAATTGATAAATGGTCAAAGGATATGAACAGACAATTCTCAGATGATGAAATTGAAACTATTTCTACTCATATGAAAAGGTGTCCCAAATCATTATTGATCAGAGAAATGCAAATTAAGACAATTCTGAGATATCACTACACACCTGTAAGATTGGCTAAGATGACAGGAAAAAATAATGATGAATGTTGGCGGGGATGCGGGAAAACTGGGACACTGATGCATTGTTGGTGGAGTTGTGAACGAATCCAACCATTCTGGAGAGCAGTTTGGAATTATACCCCAAAAGTTATCAAACTGTGCATACCCTTTGATCCAGCAGTGCTTCAACTGGGCTTATATCCCAAAGAGATCTTAAAGAAGGGAAAGGGACCCACATGTGCCAAAATGTTTGTGGCAGTCCTGTTTGTAGTGGCTAGACTGGAAAATGAATGGATGCCCATCAATTGGAGAATGGTTGGGTAAATCGTGGTATGTGAATATTATGGAATATTATTGTTCTGTAAGAAATGACCAGCAGGATGAATACAGAGAGGCTTGGAGAGACTTACATGAACTGATGCTGAGTGAAATGAGCAGAACCAGGAGATCATTATACACTTCAACAATGATACTGTATGAGGATGGATTCCGATGGAAGTGGATCTCTTCAACAAAAAGATCTAATTCAGTTTCAATTGATCAATGCTGGACAGAAGCAGCTACACCCAAAGAAAGAACACTGGGAAATGAATATAAACTGTTTGCATTTTTGTTTTTCTTCCCAAGTTATTTTTATCTCTTGAATCCAACTCTTCCTGTGCAACAAGAGAACTGTTCGGTTCTGCACACATATATTGTATCTAGGATATACTGTGACATATTTAACATGTATAGGACTACCTACCATCTAGGGGAGGGGGTGGAGGGAGGGAGGGGAAAAGTTGGAACAGAAGTGAGTGCAAGGGATAATGTTGTAAGAAAAATTATCCAGGCATGGGTTCTGTCAATAAAAAGTTATAATTATTAAAAAAAAAAACAAAAAATAAAATAAAATTTAAAAAAAGGAAAAAAAAAAGAATAGGTCCACTTTCCCAGAGACTAAAGTAATAGATAGAAGTATTACCCACAGGTTTGGGGAAATGCTTTGTAATGTCTGTTCTTGTTATATCCTCACAATGAATATTCCTTTGTAAAAGTTAGTTGATGTGAATTGATTCAATAAAATGAAGTCATCAATTGTTGGTAATTAACACTGGGGAAAAGAACTTGGTTGAAGTCCTGATAGACTCTAGATATTGGAAATTTGTACTGATTTCAAAACTTCTGGAGGGTCCATGGCACATGCTACAAAAGCACCTCTTCATTTCTCAGGATAATCACTTTGTGGAAACTGGCTTTGTCCCTTCCAGAGATCTCCACCAGAGAGGTGATCTATGGAACGACTTTAAGTGTCGTCACTTAACCAAGATCAGACTAACTTTAGACCTCTGTAGAGAATCCATGACCAGAATGTCTTCAGGCTGTTGGCCATTTTCTTGTGCATAGATTGCGAACTTGCAGGTGTTTCTTTTGGTTTTAATGAATCTTTGTTTCATCTGGCATGCATTTTCCCATTTGCTGGGGTGTTTCCCAAGGGAGCTTAACTTGGCTGGAAACTTTTACATTGCCATCTTTGTTGGAAGCTCTTGCCTGAATGGGATATTGATGGGATTCTAAAAGGATGTTTATATTGAGGAATCATACTGTGTGGGGTTTGCATGCAGGGTTTAAGGAAAGACATTAAACTCCCTCTCTGGAGGAGTGGAGTTATTGGTTATAATAGCTTTTTCATTAGAGAGAATTATAAGTCTTGATTTCTCTTACCCCTTTGATCAGAGGAGGACGTTATGAGTGTTAAAAGAAAAGAGGATTTGGATATAATGCCTCCAGAAATTAGAATAGTGACTAGCACTTAGTAAGAACTTAATGAATCTTTATTGACTTGAATTCTCACTGGTATTCTAACAGCATTCTTGAATTTACATAAATCTATCTTTAGAATCTATATAAGTATATTGCAATATTTGTAAAGATGGTAGTGTCTTAATCAGAAGCCAAGAGCAGATGAGACACACTGAGGGAAAACAACTTCAGGGACTCTACAAGAAATACAGCAGAAGGCTAAACTTGGTAAAGGGAACTTGGTAGAAATCCACAGTGAGTGGGACATGGTTGTGAAAAAGATTTTGAGCTATTGGAAGCTGGGAATTACCATGTTGTTGTATGTGCTCTCTAAGTTTGAACCCACTTCCCTGTGGTGGATGAGTGTATTACACATTCTTCTACCACCTTAGTAAATAATTCATTCTAAAAACTAGTTATCTGACTTAACTGACTAGCTGATGTCAGTGAATAATCATAGGATTAAAGCAGCAATACTGGTGAAGGCTTAAGAACTATAATATTAACAAGACTTCTTTAGCCCCTAAGAACCCTACAGAATCCTGATGGGACAAGTAGTCACTCTACTCTGGGGACTCAGCTTACCAGTTGTGGTAGAGGTTGGAATAGGGAACTCTGGAATATATACTACATTATACTTTGGGGAGACAACACATTAAAGGACGTTTAGTTGCAGGAAAGATGGAAAGACCCAGAAACTTTAGTGATACAGAGGCAGGACTGTATCTATTTAATGAACTTTTGTGTCAATGATAATATAACAAACCATTAGAATCAAAGTTTTCAACTTAATAACCATGGTTATTCCAACATGTCCAACTCAATAAATATAATATGTTTAATGATACATATATTATAAATGTAATACATAAAAGGAATATATAGATATTTTAAATATATCAAGCTCAATATGATAAATAAGCACACTAAACTAGTGAACTGGAATATATGTATTATTATTATTTTCCAAATTATTTAGGTGCTTTTTTGGTTTTAAAATTTTGATATTATTTAAAAGTTTTAGTGTATATAGTTGAAAGAATGTTGTTCCATATCTAAAAATCCTACTTCCTACATTTTCCAGTTATGTAACCATGGACAAATCAGTCATTTGATCTCTCTTAAACTTCAGTTTCCTTTTCTGCAAAATGGGATGAGAACAGAACTTATATGTCAGAGTTGTTTTGAAAGGCAAATGAAGTTGTATATATGTACATATAAATATAATGTACACATATTGTATATATGTGCATGTTATATATACATGTGAAATATTAAACATACTATGAAGATATTTATGCCATCTATTTTCATTCTATTGTGTGTTTTCCTCAACTGTAAAGATAATAAAATCATGTAATCGTGAGGCTATGTGAAGACAGGTTAAAAAGATAAATGATGGAAAGTGATGAAGGCCATATTGGATGGAGATATAACAGTGTACATGTATTGAATAGTATACATGGATGAATAGAGACTTGTTTGAAAAGAATGAAAAAGTTATATGGCAAAAGTTTCTTCATATGAATGTGATATTAGAGAAGGTTTCTTATAATAATAATGATGGTAAACTCTTGATTTAAGGTATTTTGTAGTGTAAAACATTGGCATAAGATATTTCTTCTCACTATTGAACAGTCACTAAGATCTTCCCCTTGTGAGTTTCATGAAGTTAGGGACTGTCTTTTGCTGTTGCTATTATTTTAAGCTTTCTTTGTATTCCAAGTACTTAGATAGTCTCTGCACATAATAAGCACTGAGTGACAGAAAAATTTGAGCAACAATATAACTACAAAAGAACTGAACAATGAAAAGCAACCCAAGAAGGAAATAGGTAGTGGGCTTTAATGGAAAGAGGAGAGTAGAAATGGAGATGAGGTGGGAATGTGAAAGTAAGAGATCTTGGAAAGAGTGTGGAGTCTGAAAACAGGAAGGAGATTGACCTCAATAATCTATGGCTCAACCTAAGCTGAATCAGCAGGAAGAGGGATGTCAGTACAATTGAGTAAACCCGAGTTAGGAAGGAGAAGGAGAATGAGTGGAGGCTATGTGAAGACAGGTTAAAAAGATAAATGATGGAAAGTGATGAAGACCATATTGGGGTAGAGATATAACAGTGTAGGTGGGTTGAATAGTATACAAGTGGAGACTTGTTTGAAAAGAATGAAAAAGAGTTGTATGACAAAAGTTTCTTCATATGAATAAGACTAATTCCTATTTAGAGGTTAAGCAGGTTATTCCAGGCTTTTCCTGTATAAAGTGGTTATTTTCAGGGTAAACAAATGGACCCACCGCATATCTGAGTCAGAATAATTGCAGAGTTTGAGGCTTCCTGGCTTCTAATTCAATATTATTTTTTATTTTCTCCATGCTGCCTTATTTAACCTCAGTTTTCCTACCTGTAATGTTGATTCCAGCTCTACTGACAACATTCTCTCCTCAACTCTCCCTCCATTTGGAGAATGAAGAAGACATTTTAATACAAATTATAGGGGGTTTAGAGCTGGGAGGGATTTTAGAAATCCCGTAATTCAGTTCTCTTTTTTTTTTGTCTCAAGTGAATATTTTACAGGTAGAAACGCAAGTGCAAAGAATTGCTCAGCTAGAGGGTCTTCTGAGCCCAATCTTATTTCCAAGTTAGCACAATAAACTACAATGTAAAAAGGCTCTTTGAAATCTCAAATTCTTTAAATAGGCAAAAATAGACTCCAGAAGTACACAAAACCCCAGTTTGAGAGTGGCAATGGACTTCCTTTTCCTATACTAATTTCTACTGAAAATCATAACCAGGGAATACAAGTGCAATGAGACTACCAGCATTCTTTCAAAGGCAAAGAGAGGACAAAGTCCTGAAATTAATTCTTTTGGAGTGATTTGGCCTGACTTCAGGATGACCTAAATTCAAATCCAGTCTTGGTCACTAATTATGCCACTTAATCACTGACAGCCTCAGTTTCCTCAATTGTAAAATGGGGATAATAATAGCACTTACCTCATAGGGTTATAAGGATCAAATGAGATAATATTTGTAAAGTTCTTATCATAGTGCTTGGCATATAACATAACTTGGGATTCAAAATCTTGTGCATTAGGACAATGTATCACAGCACTCTTTATGAGGATGAAGGGACTATCATTCTTTGTGTTGAAATTGTTTTTATTTTTATGTTTTATTTTTCTACTTTCTTTTAAAATTGTTTGACTTTTTATTTTTGAAATATATTCATAACTTCCAACATTCACCATTGCAAAGCCTTGTGTTCCAAATTTTTTCTCCCTCCTTCCCCGTTCCCCCCTCCCCCATCCTACTCCCCCCCCATCCCGCTTTGGACAGCAAGTAATTCAATATATGTTCAACAAGTACAATTCTTCTATGCATAGTTCCACAATTATCATGCTGCACAAGAAAAATCAGGTCAAAAAGGGAAAAAATGAGAAAGAAAACAAAAAACAAGCAAACAATAACAAAAAAGTGAAAATACTATGTTGTGATCTACATTCAGTACCCACAATCCTCTCTCTGGGTGCAAATGGGTCTCTCCATCACAAGATCAATGAAATGAGCCTGTTGAAAAGAGCCATGTCCATCAGATATTAAATTGATCATTGCATATTCTTGTTGTTGCTGTATACAATGCTCTCTTGGTTCTACTCACTTCACAGCATCAGTTCAAATAAGTCTTTTCAGGCTTTTCTGAAATCATCCTGCTAATTATTTCTTATAGAACAATACTTTCCAGTTCTTTGCCACACCATAAAAAGGACTGCTACAAACATTTTTATACATGTGGTACTTTTCCCATTTTTTATGATATCTTTGAGATACAGGGCCAGTGGGGACACCGCTGGATCAAAGGATAAGTACAGTTTGGTAGTTCTTTGGCCATAGTTCCACATTGCTATCCAGAATGGTTGGATCAGCTCACAACTCTACCAACAATGTATTAGTGTCCCAGTTTTCCCACATCCCCTCCAGCATTTATCATTATCTTTTCCTGTTGATGTTGTTTTAAAAGACTTTATTTTGTATTGGTTTTCATGACTGATTGTATGACAGAAGGTAACATGGGTTCTATATTCCTTAGTAGATTAATTCAATATTTAAGAAATAGCCATCATGAAAAAGGAAATTTCTGTGGCAGACATTGTGCTAAATGCTTTGCAAATATCTCATTTGATCCTCATAACTCTATGAGGTAATGGCTACTATTATTTCCATTTTGTAGTTGAGGAAAATGAGGCAGATAGTGGTTAAGTGACTTATCCACATCCATATAACTAGGAAGTATCTGAGGCTAGATTTGGAGTCAAGTCAACTTGACTCTAGCCCCAATCATTGCATGATGTTTCTTTCCTTTCCCTTCTTCATGATATTTTATTTCCTGAATATTAAATCAGTTTATCACAGAATACATATTACCTTGGGTTATCCAATTAAACTGTGGAAACCAGTACACAACAGTGTTTAAAAACCACAGCAGCACATAAAATAATTTTCTTTGAGTTCTCAGAGAGAATGCTGTGAAGCACTATCTTAAAGCTCAAAATTTTGAATTCTAAGTTTCCACTTCTTATTTTCTTCCCAAACAGGCTTTTGAGTTTACTGCTTAAAAAGCCAAAACATTTTGCAAAATCAAATGAAGAGTTTGTGGTGTAAATTTTTGAGACCTGTGAAGATGCTTAAAACTAAGAAAAGTTATCTAAATCTTTAAAAAAAGTCAAATTGTAAGGGCCCTATTGAATCCTGTGAATCTATTGAAAGAATGGAGTGAAAAATATCATTTAACACTTTTGTGCCTGGGAAATCATTTAGTAAGAACTTACTATGTACCAGCATTGCTAAATACTGTTAAAACTAATACAAAAGGTCTTTAATACCTTTGATATCTACTCTCAAGGAACTTTGCATTCTAATTAAGGAGACAATAAAGGGAGGGATAGTTGAAAAATGGTCATACTAAGGTAATATACCGTGTCATAAGCAAAATGAATATAGAGAGTGATTCTTTGGATCTCTTTAAATATAGGCCCAGGAATAGGATTTTGTAGTTTTTCTGAATTTGGTTCCTCAAGGTTCCCAAGGTTCCCCAAGGTTCCATCAGGTTCCCCAAGAGGGAATTGATGGTACTGTATGAGTTCATAAGAAAATCTTCCTAATTTCAATGGTAGAGAATTGCAGATTTAGGTGGTCTAGGAAAAAGATTAAAAGAGAATAAAATCTAAGAACTGGAAGGGACCTAAGTGATTACTAAGTCAAAAATAATGGGTATAGAAGCACATTGAGTTTAGTAAACTTCATTAGGTGGGCGGGCTACAGCTGGCGCCAGAATTAGATTGGAAAAAAAAAAAAAGAAAAAACAGGAAGGGTTGAGTGAAATCAGCCAAAAGGAGGAAGACCACCAAGAAGACCAGAACTCCAACATAGTAACACTTTCAACCAAGGCCAGAGTCAAGAGGAAATAGTATGGAGATTTGGAATAGTAAGGAATAAATCCTCATCAGAAAGAAAACGAAATGAAACTTCTTGAAGATCAGCATGCTTAACACTTTATTTGTGCTACATTTGATTTATATTTTAATTAATTTTGGGGATTAGGACTCCCTTAAATAACCAAAGTCAAATACAAATACAGTACAACTTACAGTGAGAAAAGGGAGTGTTTAATGTATTATTAATGACTTCCATACAATGAATTTGTCATCAAATGGGAGTGTTTTGAAATAATAAAAGAATTGTCGATAATACTTTTATGGTTATAATTTATAGGTGTCTGGATAACCCAAGGAATATGAAATCATTAAAATCAAGTACAGAAAGGATTACTTCATTTACCCTGCAATTTAAGGAGGGTGGCTTCCTATGACATATCTGAATTCTTAGCCTGGTGTCATTGGAAATGCCTCAGATGACAGAGTCAATTCCATTTTCCTGAGGAAAGTATTCAACTTAATATTTCAGATGGATTCATCTTTTTTGGGGAGGAAGGGGGGGAAGAGGAGGCAATGAGGTTAAGTAATTTGCCAAGAACCACGCAACTATTAAGTTTCTGAGGCCAGATTGAACTAGGTTCTTCCTGATTCTAGGGCTCAGTACTGTATTCACTGTACCACCTAACTGCCTCCTTCAGATGTATTTATGAACAATAGGGCTACACTTCTCAATGGTTCAGATTGCAACTCATACATGTTTTTTCATCCTGGATGTCTGTGGTCTAAGTACTTCTAAAAATCCTCTCAAAACTTCTGTGTGGGCAATGCACCAAAAAGCCAAAATGCTGTAGGCAACTTTGACCTCCTCTGTCCCATCCTAATCTTTCTGAAAAGTTCCTAGTGCCACGGACCATATTGTCTGGCAACTCTACCAATCAGGTGTGTCTCTTCTCTCTCCGCCACCCTCCCTCACACCCAATAACTTCCAGTAATTACAGAGGGAAACTCAACTCTTCCTCTCTATGCTGCTGTTTGTCCAGAGTCATGACTGAGTCTCTTTTATCAAACCAGGGATGAGCCATCACAGGTTCAGAAGGAATGGTACTTGCCCTCTCTTATGGCCCATATGCTTTTATTGCAGTCTGGAGGACTCTTATCAGCTCTGTTGCTCCATACTCCTGGATTCTGCTCCTGCCAGGAAATATTGGCCCTCAGTTTGGTTACTTTTCCTATGATATACCCTTAATTCCTAGTAAACCAGAAACTCCTTTTCAGGAGTAATTTAGACTAGGGCATGTAGGATTTTTCTATAGCTCAAATCAGTGTCTCCCTCATTGTATAAGCAATAAGGTCTCAATAAACTGTATTTGGGAGTAGGGATTTCCCTACCATCTGCCAAAAAAACCCAAAACAAAAACAAAACAAAAACAAAAAGCCTTCTGTGTGGGAGAATAGTTCTCTTGAAGACAGATACCAATGTAATATGCATTGGTAACCCATCATTTATCATTGAATGAGCTCCCTCTCTGAAGATATCCTTTATATTTCTCTTGTGCAATTCTTGATTGATAAAGTGTTATTGCACATTTATGTCCACCAAGAATCTCTTTATTTACTTTTGGGTACCCATCTATAATTCTTCAAGAACTATGGTATCTTGTGCATTTTAGTCATATAGCATCACCAGAAGAATATTGTTGGGAAGATAAACAAAGCAAGTCTGAGACTGGTGTCAAGAGACTTCCTAAGTGGTGGAATTATTTTGCCCTTTATGTTTCCTTTTCTGATCATATTCAATGACTAGTCATCCTGGAAAATGCACCTTTCCACCATTTCCACCTCCTTTATGCATAATCTTGAGTTCTAGAGGTCCTGGATTCCAAAATAAAGTTCTGGTTAACCCAAAAAGAAATTTCCTTTGCCAAAAGGATCACCTCTTAGCTACATGGAGAAAGACATAACAACAGGCTCCAGGAAATTAGGACTTTGCTAAACCCTCAGTTGCTTAGACTGCATTTCTGACCTGAAAACACATTATTATGGAAGCCAAAGGAGTAGATTCTATTCAGGAGGATGAGTTTTCAATTGTATCAAAAGCTATAGTTAAGTAGAATGAGAATAATTAAGTGAGCATCAATAACTTTTGAGAGGAGTTTCTGTAGAGTGATGGATTCAAAAGTTAGGTGACAGGTAGTTGAGGCAATGATTCTTTCCTGTGGTAGCTAAGTGGCTTAATGAATTGTATTCTGGATTTGTAGTCAGGAACACATGAGTTAAATCTTGTCTTAGACAGTTAATAGCTGTTTTACCCTGGGAAAATCACTTAACTTAGCTGGAGCTTAGTTTTTTTTTTTAATCTTATAATGGGATTAATAATAGCACTTACATTGATGACAAATTGTGAGATTTAAATGAATCAATATACACAAAGCAATTTTCAAACCCTAAATTGCAATATAAATCTTCGTTATTGTAATTATTATATGGCAATAAAAGGGAGGCAATGCATGGTTTAGGGGGATGGCAAGGTTAACTGATATAATGTACATATATATATATATATATACACATACATATGTGTATTATATAATATATTCTATATATATAACTGATATGATATATACATATTTCATATATATTTATTATAGGTGGCCTTGCCATCCTGTTAAGCTATACTCCTTCCTTTTATTACTAAATAAGAAATACTTATAATACCCAATATTTAGTATGTGTGTGTGTACATGTGTATAAAATGGAGGTTTTTCTTGTACTTTTTCAGTACACCTAACATGGAGGCTTCTTGCTTCTGAGACAAGATATCTTGCATTGTTCTACCTATTACTTGGGTAGAAATAGTCTTTTTGGATTTTCTCCTACTTGGAATAGGCAGTATCTTTCAAATGACCAGTCTGGAACATTTTCAGTCTCTTTCCCTCAGATTCTAAGTAAGGTAAAAGTGAAGACCTAAATTTATCCATAACATAGGATTCATGAACTGATTGGTATTACCTCCTTTTCCCATTTACTTTGTGGCCCCAAGAAATAGGCTTGGGGCTGAGTTTTATTTTCACTTGTTCTGTTTCTCCCATTTTGTTCTAAATAAGGGTGGTAAAATCCCTGTTGGATTCAGGCAGTTCATCTTTGGAAATTGTGGAATCAAGATGCCAAGCTGAATATTGCAGCCAATCAGTCCAATAGAAAAGCCCTGAGAATTAGGGGTGCTTGGGACTTAAGCTAAAGGCAGGCTTTGAATTGGTAGCAGTGATTTTAAAATTTTTGTTCTTAGTATCTTCTTATTATGTGGGTTCTATTTATAGATATTTATTATATTAGATTTAAAAGCTAATTTTGAATTTGTAGATCCTCCAAAAAGGTGTCAGAGACCTCCAGTACTCCCTGGACACCACTTTGAGAACCATTGCTATATAGGGACTAGCTAACTATGAACTTAATCTTCTTTTCTTCCCCAGAGCATGAAGTATTGTGGGAGTGAGAGAGGGTAGATTATGCTGCCCAGATGTTGGAGAGGGATATTTATATGTTTATTCTTGCTATAACTTTGGAATCAATATTAATTTTTAAAAAGTTAATCTATTAAATAGTTAAATAGAACAGATACAGGAGATTTCCTAAAATTAGTAGGAATATCATAAGAGAGGGTTAGAAATAATGGCAGAGAGCCTAAACACCACTCAACCCTCAAATGTGTACTAAATAACCTTGCAGAAGGGAGAAATGATGATTAGGCCAGGGTAGACACTGACACATCATCTATCTATATCTTGCCATCCGTTTCTCTGTCTCCCTGTCTGCCTATATTCTAACTCTGTCTCTCTTTTCATTTTTTCAATAAGATATCACCCATGCAAAAGTCAAATGATACATACAGAGATGAATAAAGTGTGTGTGTGTGTGTGTGTGTGTGTGTGTGTGTGTGTGTGTGTATAATAGGGGATGAACCTGGAACATATCTGTAAGTATGGAATATGAGTCAAAAATGGCAGAGATACTTTGAAGTGGATGAAAACATAATTGTTGGAATAAATGGGAATGCCTTCACAAGAAGTATCACCTCTTTCTTAAAAAACTGGCATAAAGGAGCTGGATTAGTTTATAATCATTCATTTAAGGTGGGATGCTGACCCTAAATATGGTGGTAAATTTTTGAATCTTTTACTCTTTGGAGATAATATTCTTTTCAAATAGAACATTGGTCATTATTATTTCTTATTAATGAAGCTTGATGACATGCTGATCTTTATATTTGTATTTTTTGCTTCTTTCCAAGTCATTAAGATAAAAAATGTTTTTAATGATACCCAATTATATAGCAACCATTTCTTTTATATGCTTAATAGATATATCTGGTACCTGAATATTGTACATTTAGCATTGTCCTCACTTTTAGTAGATTTCAGGAGGTCAAATGAAATTGGATGTAGAAAAATTACATATTTTTACTAATCTCTAATAGAAATTTAGAATGTCCTTCAATTGTTAAAAACATGATTCTAAGAAGGGGGTCACAGGCTTTAACAGATTGCCAAAGGAATCCATGACATAAAAAAAAGTTTAGCAATACTTCATTTAGAGGAAAATGGTGGGAAAAGCACTGGATTTGAAGTCAGCTGAGGTTTGAATTTCAGCTCTCTCATTTACTCATTCAGCTACTCATTTACTAGATCTCAGGCACTGGACTTTTTTCAGCCTGTTTCCTCATTTGTAAAATGAAAATAATAACACAATACCTCCTAGTATTGTTTTGAGGAAAGGAGACTTGTCAACTTTAAATCACTATATATGTAGAAATGACATTAATTCTCCACTAAAATTCCACCGCCTTGTATCAGGCAGTTAATCTTTGGATTTGCAAAGGTATTTCAATGAAAGGTGAACTCTAGCTTGGAATTGTTGTTAGTTCTTTGCTCTTGAAGAGCGCCACAACATCAGGGAGGTGATGTTGTAACATGCAAGTGAATTGGATTTAGGTGAGGGAGGGCTGGGTAAAGTCACCTGTCACACTTTCCCCTCCTGAGTCACTTTATTAACACTTGCTTTATTTCTGTCTCATAGCTTGGAATGTAAACTTTTTGAGAATAAAAGTTTAGTCTTTGTACTCCTGTTGTATGTCCTTTGTTCCTCAGAGGACCAATGACATCAGGAGGGTGATGTCTTGATTTGCATGTAAATTAAATTTAAGTGAGGGAGCAAAATCATCAGTCGCACTCTCTCCTGAGCCATCTGGGTCCAATGGCAAGAGAAACATCGAGGGGAATGATGATGACAGCTAATATTCCTAACTTCAATGCTTAGCACAGTTCAGTTCAATAATTTGTTAATTGTGTACAATTCTCAATGACTTCATTTGGGGTTTTCTTGGCAAAGATACTGGATTGGTTTGTCATTTTCTCCTCCAGCTTATTTTCAGAGGAAGAAACTAAGGAAAAATGGGTGAAGTAACTTGGCAGAGTCATGCAGCTAATAAAAGTCTGAGGTTGGATTTGAACTCAGGGAAGTGACTCTTCCTGACACTGTAACCACTGCATCATCTAATTTAACATCTGCTTAGTAAATCTCTCTTGATTGTTAACTCACTGATGGAAGGACCCACCAAGCTGGGAAGGTTTTAAGAACGGGCCCAGATAGGAAATATTTGCTTATTATACCAGGATCTGCCCGGCTAAAACTAGGAATTTTGGTCCTTTTTTTGGCCAGGTTTCTTCTCAAATTTATGGCACAACTTTTAAATACTGTCTATAGTCTATATAATATAGTTATTATGGATGGGTTACAATCTATGCTGTTGAAGTGTTCTTTGAAGTATATGACATTACACTTCCCACCTTCCTGCCTTTGCCCAGCTTGTCCCTTGTGGCTGGAAAGTGTTTGCTTCTCACTTGCATCTCATGGAATCTCCAGCTTCCATCCTCCACTCCTTTAATGTGATGTTCCCTCACAATTCTCTCTTGATACTTGTTGGTACTACACAATAATTACTTTGTATCTACTAAGTTGATATTTTTATTTCTTTATTTGTGTTTGGGTTCTGGATTTGGAACTAATCTTCCTGAGTTCAAATATGATCTCAGACACTTATTTGCTGGGCAAGTCACCTCACCCTGTTAGCCTCAGTTTCCTTATTTATAAAATGAGCTGGAGAAGGAAATGGCAAACTACTGTTATTTTTGCCAAGAAACCCCCAAATGGGGTCACAGAGGTTGGACATAACTGAAATGAATGAATAGAAACATACTTCTAAAAATCAAATGTAAGCTCCAGCAGGGTAGACTTTCCCGCATGTATTCCCAGAACCTAGATGTAGCAGGTGCTTAATTAGTACTCGCTGAATTGAATACTAAATAGTAAATATTTAGTATTAATAATAGTAAAATACTAAATAGCTAACATTCATATAGCATTTATTATGTCCCAGATGCCATGCCTTACAACTACTCTGGGAGGGAGATGCTATTATTATTCCCCTTTTATACAAGAGGAAATTGAAGTAAATAGGAGTTAAGTGATTTCCTCAGGGTCACACATCTATTAAATGTCTGAAGTTGGATTTGAACTCAACTGTTCCTGACTCTATACCTAGGACTCTATTTTGTAATTTTGTATGAAAAGATAGGTCTGTTTAACAACTAAAGTTTTTTGAGAACATTTCCCTTCCTTCTTGTAAAAGTGGGTATCCCAGATTCATGTTAAAATTAAATGAATGAAAACCCCCCACATACTGAGTACTTATAATGGCCAGGACTGCTATAAGTATTGGAGATAAAAATTCAAATAGCAAGCCCTTGATGAACAGGTTTTAATAGGGGAATAGAAGAGGGAGAAGGGGAATAGACTGAGAGATATTTTGATCTAGGAAGTCACCCAGGTATAAGAAAGATCACAAAACTATCAATTAATGTCACCTTTTCTGGAATACTAATATTAAGTAACCACAGGATTACATAATGATCAACTCTAAAAAACTTAGCTCTTCTTAGCAATTCAGGCAATACAAGACAATTCCAAAAGACTTAAGATTGGAAAATGCCATCCATATTCAGAGAAAAAATTATGGAGACTGAATGTAGATTGAAGCATATTATTTTCACCTTTTTTTTCTCATGTTTTTTTCCTCTTTTGTTCTGACTTTTCTTTTAAAACATGATTAATATGGAAATATGCTTATAAAAAGGAATAGTTGTGTAAATGTGATTGTTCCACAAGTCAGAGTGAAAGTGAGGTGGACGGAGTGAGGAGGGAGGAAAATATAGAATATTGTGGCAAAGGTGACAAGGCTTTGGCTCAGGAAGCATATACCCAGTGGGTTACATTTTTTCCTCATGGGTATCTGGAAGCTACATTACCTCAAGATTTGTAGGACTCTGCTGGCTCAAGCCTCTCAATCACCCCATCTAAAGTCAGCATCCCATCTCCTGATGCCCACCTCCCTGAGCATTTTTACTTCCTCACCCAATTCCCCCAAAGCAGGGGTTGTTCCCTCTGCACCATGGGCTACCAGCCTACAATGATGGACTCTCCCAATTCCAGAGTGCCAAATGACTTCAATGTCACCACTTGTCTCTTTAGCCTGGTTCAACTTTATTACCCATTTAATGGAGCTCTGACAAAACATCGGAACCAAACAGCCTGGGGAATCACAGAGGCTATGATGTTTATTGTGCTGAACAGAATGTGATAATCCATTAAAGGAACATTTTCAACAAGCAAGCAGTTCAAGGTACAATCATAGACAGCAACTCTATATGAAGAACAAAGCAAAAAAAAAAAAAGTTAGAAGACACTCAAGAAATAGAGAAAAAGTAAACTGCAGTTAAACGTCTTGATACTTTTCTCCCGCAAACATACCTATGTTGCAGAAATGGTCGAAAAGCTAAATGTCCAGTCTTACCTAGCAGTGACCAATGACAATGAAGAACAGTCCTATAAAATTTATCTCCCACAAAAATAAACTATATATATAAAAAATTTTATGATGTTCTCACTGTTCCAATGGCCACAAGCATTTTTTTTCAGTCTGAAAAAATGAGGTATAGTAGGCCCTAAGAGGTAGTAATGTGTTTTGATTGTACAATATATAGAAAATAAAAGACAAACTTCATCAGAGCTGTAAATACCTCGGTGCTCAGAGTCTGACCAACATGCATTGACCACTGAGGTTTCTAAAAATGTATTATACTGAAGGCTTCTATGGAAAATGACTTTTTAATTTCTTCTAAAAGAGCCACTAGTTATTTCCATTTGTCTAATGCTCAGTTAACATTAACATGCCTAGATTTAATTCTCCCATTGGCTTTTTTGGGGGGGAGGGCATGCTTTATAACAATGAGCTCTTCGCCAGCTTCAAAAAGCATGTGAGCCTTCAAATAAGCTCAGTGAAGAAGCTAGAAAGGAGTGGTTTTTTCTTTTTTAGTTTGGCTTGAACATTAAAAAAGCCATACTGACATATGCCTTCATGAAAAACTACCTCCTGGCCCAGTTCATAATACAATGTTAAAAAAAAATAGACATACTGACTAAGAGAAAGAGGCATTAAAAACTCTACATAGGAAGCATTTAAAATAAATCTGGTTGAAACATATCTTTAAAAAATCACATTTGTGTAAAATATATGAAAATACTTGTCAAGCATTTCCTTACAATCTACTAATTTTAAAACATGTTTTTATGATTGCATTATGCAAAAGCCAAGCTCACTGCTTCCTACCTACAAAGCTTCAAGTTTCTTTGAAGGTTTTTTTTGTTTTTAGTGAAAAAGTAATTTAAAATGTGTTCTTTTCTATCAAAATTCTTTTACAAAAATAATTTTGATTAGGGACTAGTTGCAGTCTTAACTGTTTCAAACATGGCAGAACTAATGCTGAAAGTTAACATATTCATTCCATTTAACGTCTGGAGGTAGGTCTTTGTCAATCCATTAGTCCATTTCTTTAAACAATTCATTTGAGGTACAAACTTGGACAGTAATGTTCAAACAGTACAGTTAAAATTTTGTTTTGTTTTGTGTTTTTGTCATGTAGTGTCATTGAAGAAAATTATCCTTACAAAACCTAGGAGCAATTCAGTACAAAAATATATTCAAGTTAACAGTACATTACATAGAAATCTAGCAGAGAATAGAAATAAGTACATTTAAAATTGGGGAAAAATGAAAAGAAAAATACATGTCATGCTGAAACACTAAAGACATTGCTTTTTTAACTGTAATTAAGTGGTGAGGCAGAAATGAAGAGAAAACGAAGAGATCCAAAATCATTTACCCAAAGGATTTTTTTTCCTGCATTTTATGTGTATAGCAGCAAGTATTTATCAGGCTGTAAAAGTAATTGTAAAAATCAGAGGTAGCATTGAATAGTGGGGAATATATTGCATCTGTTGCTAAAAGTGCAGTTTGAATGAAAAGATGGGAGCACTGAAATTGAGGTAAAATACCAGCCAACCATCCTATGTCAAAAGGCATCATTGGAATTAATACAAAACCCCACTTTGAGGTACATAGTATTCTTTTTTTTTGTTTTTACATTTAAATCAATACATAATGAAAAAAGATATGAATCCTTTCAATTTTTCATCACTAGTAGGGTGACTGTGGCATCCCTCCCACAAATTTTTAATTTATCCCCTTTCCTATGCTTCACATTAATTGATGTCATTAATCCAGAAGTACCTTTATTTAAAAAAAAATTTTTTTTTAAAGATGGTCGTTTTACTTGATAACCATCTAGAGATGCTTTCAGGACAATTGTTACTGATTTCTAAATGGAGTATACCTGTGGAGAAAGTCAGTTCTATCCAGATGAGTGTTTTCCTGAAGATGAGTACTACTGAGTGGTGTTCATTGCTCCTGCCAATATGCTCAGTATATCCATAAATATGCAATTTGGCAACATAGATTTGCCTTACTTCCCTTCTGCAAAATGAGTATAACCTCTTCTGGTTTATGAGTTGAGAGAAATGACAAATCAGCCTTAAATCTTTCTTGAAATAACAGTAAGTGAAAAAATCAAGTAAAAGTCTACAAGATAATTAAAAAAAAAAAAAAAAGAGTAGCATCTATCCCTTATCTTTGGTGTTCTAAACAGGGAGTTGACTAAGATAGAGAGTGGGTTGTTGGTGGTGTCTGAGGCCTAAAACGTGTTTCACACCAAGCCTTTCCTGTATGAATGCCCATTATAATTAATATTACAAGTTTCTTGTTTACATGCAGTGCAGTGAATGACTAAACCTGATTCAAAGATTTTTCTGACCCATTCACCCTTTCTTAGCAGCTCAACAAACTATTAGTAGGTTAAGAAAATAGAAAACAGTAATTAAAAGTTGCATCGTTAATCTGTGTCCCCCTGTGTTACAGCAGTTTTTCACTAAACCTGGGACTGTGAAGGGATTACAAAGAAGGTGATTAATAAAGTCCTTTTTAAGGTTATGTGATTTTTTTCCCCCAGGCAAAAGTGGAAAAGACCATGGCAAAAGAAAACAAAGTGGTCGCGGCAGTGTCTTCTCCCTTCGAAAGACCCAACTGCTGATGAGGTAGAAATGGAATCGTGTGGTCTCCTAATCATCCTCTGCAGATTCTTGTGAGGAGGTCTCTTCAGTCTCTTCCTGGAAAACATGAAAAAGGACAATCATTACTCCCTGTGATTATGGGCCTTGTAAGTAAAGTGAGAGGGGACTTTCTTAGAATGGAAATCGTGACTTGAATTTCTGCTGGCTTCCAAGAAGGATGAGACTAATTGGCAAGTACCTCCCACTTTCAACGTTTCTTAAACAAGTAGTTGAGGAATCAAGGTGTTGTTTTTTCCCATAGTAGTCATTAACCATTGTTGATTTAACATTTGACATAGTGACAGGCAGAAAACGTAATTGTTTTCAGGCCAAAGAATGTCAGTGTGATGTCTGTTTCTTCACCGGTGAGTATGGAAAAAGAAACAAATGCATTTCTATCAAGATCGTTCAAATTTGGCATTAAGGGTCGAAAAAGAAAAGGAACAAATGAAGGAGGCAGGGGGAGAGCTTTTATCCTTCTGCATCATTAGTAGTGTGGTAATCATCACCCACTACTCCCCTTCAAATTTATCCTTGTCCTTTTGTTTATTAAAGAATCAAGAGGGAGAAAGGAAAAAAAATTTAGTGTGTGAATTAATTTTTGTTAAAGAGCCAAAGAGAATAGATGATTTTCTGTAACCTAAAAAAAATGATAACCAAAGGTTTACATGACTTCTCTGGCTTCCAAACATTTAAGCTATACATAGAAATGGTTGATCACCCTGGCAGCACAAATTTATTCTGTCTTGATTATGGATTGCTGGGAATATTTTTTAATGTTGAGTCTAAGTGTTCCTCCTGCTGTCTATGTCTTTGGAGTTGGTAGGGGCCCTCGACAGACCTCCCTGTTCCCCACACTCTCCAACTCCCTCACCAGTCAGCCCTCTTTCCTTTGCTTATTTAATAAGTTTGCAATACCTTTCAGGACATGGGTGGTAAATGGGAGACAATAAACATTTCTGATAAAAAGGGTTGTTAGTGAGAAGTTGATTTTTATCAAATGCGGCTCCATCATCTCGTAAGACGGCATGTGAACAAGACCTAGGAAGACTAGGTAAACATTTATCCCTACAGCTAACTGAGACCCTTTAAGAATGGTCGGCTTAAAACAGCTTATAACAGACTTCATACTTTAATAGATTTGATTTTCCACATGGCTTCATTTTGTCTGGGTGGCTAACTGACACAATTTATAACTCTCTTCCTTTCCCAGGCCACTACAGTACACCATTCAGTAAAGCATGCCTTAAAGCTTGTCTGCATTATATGACCAAACCTCCATTCATTAGTGTTTGAAACACTTCAGCTGTGAAGGGGCTCCTAAATGCTACCATGTGTGACACCGCTCCATAAGAGTGGCCACATGGAAAAAAAAAAAAAAAACATACACACACATGCACTCCTCTCTCTCTCTCTTTTTCTTTCTCTCTTTATCCCCCCATCTTTGTCTTTGTCTCTTTCTCTATATATCTGTCTCTACACCCCCCTTTCTCTTTCTGTGTTTCTCCTGTCTCCTTTCTCTGTTTCCTTCTTTCTGTCTTTCCACTTCTCTCTCTCTCTCTCTCTTTCTCTCCATCTTTTTCTTTCTCTGTCTCTCTCTGCTTGTCTCTCTTTTTCTCTCTCTCTCCATCTCTTTCTTTCTCTCTTTCTGTCTGCCTCTTTCTCTGTCTCTCATCTCTGTTTCCTTCTTTCTATCTCTGTCTCTCTCTGCTTTTCTCTCTTTTTCTCTCTCTCCATCTCTTTCTTTCTCTCTTTCTCTGTCTGCCTCTTTCTCTCTCTCTCCTCTCTGTTTCCTTCTCTCTTTCTATCTCTGTTTCTCTCTCTCTGCTTGTCTCTCTTTTTCTCTCCATCTTTCTTTCTCTGTCTCTCCTCACTGTTTCCTTCTCTCTGTCTCTATCTCTGTCTTTCTATCTCTGTCTCTATCTCTCTGTCTCTTCCTCCAACTCTTCTCCCTTGCCTTTAATCATAGGCCACTGCTTATTTCAATCCCTTTTCAAAAGGTTTCAAACATCTCCCCCCAAAAAGACTGAAAAAAAAAAGTTGTTAATCCAGGGAATAAACATACACACACAAATGAATGGATGACAGCTTAAAAAATATAACCATAGCAGCGTATAGCCATGAGATTTAACACTGGTTTTGTTTAGTCTGCTGTGGGTTAGGTGGGAAATATGGAAAGCATGAAGTAAAAGACCTTCCTGCTAAACTGTGGGCCTCCAGTATTTAAGCCGGTCGGTTTAGACCTCTTGACGAGGCAACAGGCCATGACCCTGGGACTCTACTCTCCAGAGGACTAGCCACAAAGGGAGATGTAGCGTGATCAAAGCCATGGAGAGACGAAAGCAAAAAAAGTCAAGGGTCAGCTGCCTCCTGACCTTGCCTTTTCACTTAATATTTAAATTCCAGGAAGTTGCTAACCTGTCAGACAGAAACTGGCTTCATTTTGGTAATGATTCACTTCTCTTTGGGACCAAGGGATGCAGATTTAAGTAACTACTTTAAAATTCACCACTATAATGGCTGTTTTTTGTTTTGTTTTGTTTTCAAAATGGGACAGAGTTTATTGCTAGTAAGCATTTGAGCTGGGATTTGAATTTAGACCATCTGACTTCTAATAGCTAGCATTTAATTTTGTGCTTTGACTCATTAAATATTTTACATTTTACCCCACAAACTACTCTGTGAGATATATGATATTTTGTAAATGAAGAAACAGAGGTTAATGACTTGTCTAGTATATGTGGCTTGTCCCTGGACACTTAATATGCATGGTACCACTTCACTGTCTCAGATGCCAGATCTTGATGCATTAATAGAATTCAAGTAGGTTAGATAATTTGTTTGGCTTTATTGTATTATGATAGAATCTGATAATAATGAGAAACATTCCCTAATAAGTGAAGACAAAAAATGTGAGCAATCAATAGCCATAAAATGCTTTAACCCATTAATAATCAGGAAAAAAAATCCCTCTAAATGCAGCAAAGAGACACAGTGTATTGAGATCTAGACTTGGACTCAGGATTGGCTTCCTCCTAGACAAGCCATTTGCTGGGTGATTCTGGGCACGTCATTTAACTTTTCTTAGCATACACTTTTTCTTCATCTATAAAGCATGGATATTAATAATGTCTACTTTACACAGTTGTTATTAGGATAAAATGAAATAACATACATGTAGTGCTTTGTAAATGTACAGCTAATAGCATCTACTTTACATAGTTGTTAAGATAAAATGAAATAGCATGTGTTGCTTTACAAATGTGCAGCCAGAGAGAGCAGTAGATAGAGTACTGGGGCTGGAGTCAGGAAGACTTATCTTCCTGAATTCAAATCTGGCTTCAAACACTTGCTAGCTCTATGCTGGGCAAGTCACTTCACCCTTTTTGCCTTAGTTTCTTCATCTGGAAAATGAGCTGGAGAAGGAAATGGCAAATCATTCCAGTTTCTTTGCCAAGAAAACCTCAAATGGAATCATGAAGAGTTAGAAATGATTGAACAACTTCAACAAGTGCTTTGCAAACATGAAAGCAACTATATAAATATTCTAGCTTTATTAAAATTCCATTCTTGTATTGGTGAAGATGACAAAAGAGGAAAATTGAAATTGTTGGAGAGGATATAGGAGGACAAGAATATGAAAGCACTTTTGGTTAAACTGTGAACCATATCTTAGAAGTCACAAACTGTGCATATCTTTGACTCAGCAATTCCATTAACCAAAAATATAGTCCAAAGGGTGAAAGGATCCATATGTACCAAAGTATTTATAGCAGCACTTTTTATTGTTGCAAAGAACCAGAAATAAGGTGAATGCCTCTTTGTTGGCCTCTTTCAAGTTTCAGCTTAGATTTCCCATTCTTCAGGATATTTTCACCTTACTTTTTAATTCCAGTGTCTTTTCACTATTGTTTATTTCCAGTTTCTACAGTCTATAGCTTGTTTGCACAAAATTATTTGACTGTTGTTTCCCTTATTGGACTGTAAGGTCCCTGAGAGTGGGGACTGCTGTTTGCCTCACTTTGTATTCCTAGACCATACTAAAGTGCCATATGTGGAACACAGTAGGAATTTTATAAGTTTGATTGACTCTAAATTATAATATATAAACGGGATAAAATAGTATTGACATTAGAAATGAAAAAAAGAGAGATTAAGGGAAACTAATGAGCAGAGCCAGGAGAAATTTACATAATGCCTACTATTACATAAAGAAAAACAACTTTGAAAAACCCCAAAATTATGATTAACTCCATCACCAATTACGTGACTCTACTGGTTAGAATGGATGGAGGGCTGGATGTGGAATTAGGAAAGTCTGAATTTGAATCTTTCCTTAATGTGACCTTGGGCAAGCTAGTTAACATTTGTCCTTCTTTTCTTATCAATTAAATGATAACTCAATTTTGACTCAATAAACTCTAAAACCATTTACCTCTGACCTCTCTCTCTATATAGAAGATTGATGACAATTCATGATTCCCATTTCTTGGTAGAGAGATGATAGAGAAGAGGTGAATTGAAACATAACATTTTCAGACATGGCTTAATCTGTTGATTTGTTTTGCTTTGTTGTTGTTCAGTCATCTTTCTGTTTAGTCTGACTCTTTCTGATCCTCTTTGGGGTTTTCTTGGCAGAGATAGTGGAATGATTTGCCATTTTCTTCTCCAGCTCATTTTGCAGATGAGGAAATTGAGGTAAACAGGCTTCAATGAGTTACCTAGGTCTTTCTGA
Source organism: Sarcophilus harrisii (assembly GCF_902635505.1). Taxonomy (NCBI): domain Eukaryota; kingdom Metazoa; phylum Chordata; class Mammalia; order Dasyuromorphia; family Dasyuridae; genus Sarcophilus; species Sarcophilus harrisii. Next base: position 73,364,105 of record NC_045430.1, read on the forward strand.
CTTGATGTCTGACACTCCATCCACTTTGCTTTTGCTTAATTATACTTATCTATCTAGCACAATGCTTGATACATAGTAGGTACTTAATAAATATTTACTGATTGGTTGATTTCTTCTAAAGGAGGGTTTCTGTTGATGAGGGAGGAATACAGAGTGGTAATGATAATGATGCAAAAAAATAGAAGAGTACATCAATGAAATATTTTAAAATATTCAAAAGAGAACATAAGGAAGTTCAGAAGGTGTCAGAAAACAGGGTAATATTGTTACTACTGTAGTAAATTTAATGTATACAGAAGAAAACAAATCATACTCATCACAAGTTCACAGTTTCATAACCATATTTCTCTTTGCATATTAAAATTTTCCTGCTCATGGATGTTAGGAAAATTCACAATAAAAAGAAAAAAATTAAATATTTTTAAAGTAAAAAATTAATTTTTAAATCTGGAAAGAAATAAAAATCCACAAATTTAAAAATAATCTAGGTTGAACTATAATGTTATTCAAACTGCTAGAAACTGATCACCAAGATCATGAAATGTCAGTAGTTTGTTCAAAGTCCACTGTGACTCAAAGAAAACGATGATTTAGAGTATTCTTTGTTGTTGCTGAATACTTCTTAACATAACACAGCTAGGTAGAGTCATAACAAGCATTTTTCATGCTCAAGCTAAGAAGCAGGAAGTAGACCCTCAAAAACCAATCTTTTAAGATAGATTCAGTAGGAGGGTATAATTGTGTTGGGGGAAGTTTAATAAGAGAAAGGGACCATGTATGGGGTACCACAAAGCCTTTGTGTAGGGAGAGAAAAGTTCTCTCTGGTAGCTTCTTTTTCAAACTAATTATGCTTGCTAATTAAGTATACTAAGTTCAGTTGTTTCTGCTTTTGAAAGAAATGTGAAACTGTCAACTATTCCCTCTAAATTTCATCACTCTGGGGCTGTTTTGATCATTATAGATGGATATGGGAAGATAGGATTTTTAAAAATGTCTCTCTGCCAATTTTTACATTCTTTCACTTTTTGTATTTAATGCGAGTGTCATTTGATGAAATTGTCATCCTATATGACTTTCAGAACAAATATGGCTCCCAATGGAACAAAAATGTGGTTCTGTTCTCTGTCTCAGCCCATTATATATATGTCCCACTATCTCAGAATTGGGTATACTCCCAGGATAGACATTTCTGTCAAGTCACATGAAGATAGACGACACCATGATACCTCCACAAACCTTTTAAACAGCCTATCTATAAAACAGAACAGGTTTTTGAACTTTCCATTCACTTAGGACTTCTTAAGTCCTTGAGCTGTCAAGAAGGGGAAATATGGAGGTAATGAAAAAAAAAAAAAAAGGAAGCGGTCTCTAAGCCAATTTGAAGATGAGCTTTCAAAATCCAAGTGACCTCATTCTCAATTCAATTCAATAAACATTTCTTAAGTGCTTATTAAGCATAGTGCTAAGTGCAAAGGATACAAAAAGAGGCAAAAAGCCAACCTCTATTCTCAAAGAGTTTACTAACTAAAGCAGGGGATGAAGAAGTTTTATTTACCTTTCCTGTGTGTGACTGTTTAGTCCCCAGACAGTGTTCATGACTGTTCTCAGCAGCATGAATATACTAGAATCCCTCTTAAGGCAAAATAAATTCATCAAAGCAGAAATTATGGGAAATTACAAGGATCGGGACCAGCCAAAGTGAAGAAAATGCTAATCAATCGGCCTCCTCGAATCATGTTCTCTTTATTTACCTCTTTATGAATTCTGCCACTAAGCAGTAGACAGACTTTTCTGGGCACTGGCATAATTTAAAAACTTGTTTTTAACTCTAAGTTAAAAACCTATCACCAATGAGATCGCAAAATTGTTCAGACCTCCAACAAAAGCTTTGAAGTAATAAGAAAGAGATTGAAACATGTAGCCAAGGGCTGAACACACCTCATTACGGCCTCGCTATGTGGGAAGGCATAGCTACAGCTTCCTGGCCAAGCGTGCTAACCCATTGGAAAGGGGCTTCAGGAAGGTAAGATAAAAGGGTCTTTCAAAGTGGAAGTGCACAGTGACATTTTTATGAGCACCAGTCACTAAGGTCTCTCTGAACACTGAACAGCCCACAGTCATTCACATAGCTACCTCACAAAGAAAACGGAGGCTGCCCTCTGAGGAGTCTAACAAGCATGTTTTCTTGCAGGGAGCAGAGGAAGGAGAAGGAGAGAGAGAAGCCAAATGGGACAGCTTTATTGTTCAGGATTATTGGTAAACTGCACCCATCTTTGCCCCATGTTTTCTTTTGCTCAAGAAAAAAAGACATTTCCCAAATACAGCTCTACCATCACCCGTTCAGAACACCCTGGCTCTCAACTGAGCTTGGAAAATTCCAAAAAGAATCAGAAACATATTTTGGAAATATCATTGTCCTTTTGATTTGGTCCAGCAGAATGGATGTGGTATACCTTATGGTACAATTCAGCTAAGTGATTAAAACACACACACACACACACACACACACACACACACACACATACACACACTAATGCTTGATGGAGTTCTAAAATGCTTTTTAAAATGTCTGAAGTGTTTAGTCATAGACCTTACCACACAGACACTGGTGAGGTTGTGAGCTGGCAAGAAATGTAGTATTTAATGTTTGAGAGCTCAAGTTCTGGGTTTAATTTTCAGATTCAGACTAAACAGCGGGTCTGTAGTGAGAGGGAGGCTGTCCCAATTCTTAAACTGAATGGGGAAATGGAAATGCTCACCCCTTCAAACTTTATTGATTGTGTAACCATGGAGTACCTCTTTGGACAGATTGAGGAATGCAAAATCACAGAAGTCCGTGTCGGCTTTAATAAGGCTCTATTTTTTTTTTAACTGCAAAGAATTCCACTGCTCTTTTATTATGTAATGCTGCAGGCTAAAAATACATCCATAATTTAAGCCATCTTGCCAATAAATCTACAAATACCTGGTAATCCAGAAAGGGTAGTTGTGGTTTAATGACATACTCTTTTTGTCATCCTAATATGTTCAACTCCTTAAGGATTTAGGATGACGCACTTAAGAGTTTTTCAAGTTCTTCAGTATCTCCAAGTAATACCACCAAAATGGGAATCAAGGACCCTCCTGTTAGCCATACTGACCAGGAACTAATTTTTCAGGTTTCTTTGTTAAAAGACTCAAGTGACCACAAAGCACAGATTTCTTGCTTTTCTGTCAGATATTTTAATTTAAAATGGATTGGGGCTGTTTAACTTGATGGAAAGTGATTATTTCCTCCAACTAGAAAAACTTTATGACACTTCTCCCCGCTTTTGAAATAGAATATACATAAACTATATAATTTGACAGGCACAAGAATTCATGGTAGAAATTCTAGAGATAAAACAAATTTTTGATAGTTTTAAGAAAAAGATTAAATTTTTTGTTCATTTTTATATCTCATTTCTATTTTATACTTATGACCTAAACAAAAAATTGCATAAATCTCAAGGTTCCTTTGGGGAGTATATCCCCAACTTGGAAATAGGAACTACATTTTTAAAGAATAATTTGCAAAATGAAATAAAAGCATGTTACAGGAGCATTGATTTAGAGCAAGGGGACCTCAGATATCATGTTACTCAACCTTTTTCCATTATGCATGAGGAAAATGAATCTCAGTATAGTTAGGTGACTGAAAACACTACATAAGGAGTAAGGAGGAGAGTATGAATTTGAACATAAGACTCTAAGTCCAGTGCACTTTCCAGTACACCAAAGTATTTTAACGTTTTATGAGTCACAGACATGATACCATCAGCAGTCTAGTGAAATGTGTGGATCTTTTCCAGAATGCATTTAAAGGTGTAAGATTACAAGAGAAACCATTTATATCGAAAAGCAATTATACATATATTATATACACATATATAATATGTATAAGCATATATATATTTATATTTCATGGACTCCAGGTTAAGAACTCTTGCTTACTACATTATGTTGTCTCCCCTTGGGCTTGTATCGCATGGAAGGAGTATTAAGTTTGGAGATCAGGAGAAGTGGTGCTAGCCCTATCTTTCATTAACTAGTTGGGTAATCTTAGGCAAATCACTTAATCTTCTTTACTGGTCAAATGAAGAAAATGTGATCTGATGTAGTTAATGCTTCAAGGAATAAATGTGAGGAGAAAACAAGATAATACAGGTGGAGGTCTTTAGAAGAGTAAGAAGTGCCACCAAATTGCACTATAGCATTTTGATTACTGTGGCTATGAATTTATTGTCTTTACTTCTCTACGTTTTAATTTTTACAACATTTGGGGGGAGAGGCAGAATCCCCTTAGTTTAAAGTACAATAACATATCCTATGGAATTCACCACTCTCTTGGTGGTTTTCTTTTCTTCAGGGATATAGAATAGAAAATATTGGCTTGAGAGTCAGGAGGTCTGGGTTTCAATATGAACTCTGATGCTATCAAAATATGAGGCAGCTGGGTGGTATAGTGGATAGAGCACTGGGCCTGGACTTAGAAAGCACTGAGTTTAAATCTGGACTAGTCAATTACTTGCTGGGTGAATCTGAGGAAATCAGTTATCTGTGTCTGTTTATCCAACCATAAAATGGGTATAACAGCAGCACCCTATCTCCTAAGAATGTTGTAAAGATTCAATTACATATTTGTAAAGCATTTAGCACAGTGCCTAGCATATAGTAGGCATTATAAAAATAGTTATTTCTGACCCTTCCCTCTTTTATCCAATCCTGGACAAGGATATTTGTTTTTCACTGGGGTATCATGAAGAAGGAGATTAGAAAATTTTCAGTAGTTAAAAAACTTATTAATTACACTTAAAGATACATCTGGTGATGTATCTTTCTGGTGATATTGATTTGGGAACATTGACTATCACACTAGAAGTGGTGGTTTAAGTGGAACAGTGGTTTACTAAATTAAATATCTTTTTTGTCTTTAAATTAAGTGTCTTATTTCCCAAGGATGTTAATTAAGGGAAATAGCTTGGTTCAGTGGAGAGAAAGAGCAAGCTGGTGTTGGAATTAGGAAAACCTGGATTCCAGTCTGATCTCTGGTACATAATGACCATGTGATTCTAAGAAAGTTTCTTCACTTCTCAGTGCCTTAGGTACTTTATAAGACTTTAAAAGAAAAAGCTGATTTTGAATTGATTTTTTTTCCCTTCTGGCATCAGTAAGATCCCTTTTCTTTTAAATTTCAAACTCCTACCTCTCCCCCCAAAAAATCTCTGAAATTGTCATTGAAAGTGGACAAAAAGTGGACAGAATGTTCTCCCTGATAATTTTGTGTATTAATGAAATCACGATCATAGTCCAAAAACATTTTCAATAACTTTCCTTAAAATATAGAAAGAAATATAGAGGGTTCACAATAAAAAAAAGTAGGCAGCCATTATGATCATGCTTTAGAAATAATTTGATAGGGACAAGTCCTATGAATGTATTAATAGAGGAAACTCATAGATAAGGAAACTCATTCTGCCTTTTGGCAGAAGGTTGGTAATTTTGAAATTTATAATCTTAAAGAGTTTCTTAGAAGACTAACCCTAAATTTGCCAGTATCACCAGAGGTAGAATGTGACCCTTGTGTTTCTGATTTCAAGCTCAGTTTCCCTCCACTAAACCATGCTGCCTCTTAGAGAACTTGAACTTATTTTAAAAATTCACCTAAATGACTGGTACGTCCTAGTAAATATTAAAATTCTTTTGAAAAAAATGAAAGCAGACAATCTTTTTTTGGGGGCTCCTGATTGATACTGGGTCAACAATACAAATGTCAGCTCTTCTCTAGGGCAAAATGACCATGGCAATTGCCTTTGTTTAAGATTTCATGCTAGTTCTAATCTTGATGTAATAAACAATGGTGGCTGTTGATAATGAATCACATGCTTAGAAAGCTAGTTATATCATAGAGAAGGATCAGACACAATGGATAGATGGCACATTAATTAAAAATGGTACAGTGGATATAATGCCGAGGATGGAGTCAGAAGAACTGAGTTCCAAGCTGATCTCAGATACTTGTTTTCTGTGTGACCCTGGACAAGTCATTCAACTGTTTGTCTCAGTTTCTTCATCTGTAAAATGATCTGGAGAAGGAAACAGCCAACCATTCTAATATTTCTGCCAAGAAAACTCCGAATGGACGAATGAGGGAAAGAATGAGACACAACTGAAATGACTGAGCAATAACAACAACAACAACAAAAAGTAATCATTTGGAAGAAAAATCCTTCAATGACTTGTCTCAAACAGTAGGAAAAATGTTATCCAAAGGTCTTACTCTTCTGAAAAGCTATTTGTGATTTGGTTTAGTTAAAAAATATTTTAAAAAGAGGTCAAAGGTGACTTATGGAATAAATTCCTCATATCTTTAGGGAAACAATGAAAAACAAAATTTTTTTTCCTATCAGTTTTCAATAAACATCAAATTGCAGCAAGATATTTATTTTCATTCTCTTTTCTGATGTCCAAGGAAAAATCTATCTTCCTCAATCCTTTAATTTTTCATCTTTAAAATTAAAAAAGAATTTTTTTGTTAATCTGAACTTGATAAACACCAATAAACAGGAACAGTTTTAGTAAAAAATGAAACAAAACAAAACCCCAAAAATGAGGATTGTATATAGAACTGCAAATCTTTACCACATGAAACTTGTGATTTTTAAAAGTATGTAATAATTCAACATAATAGTTACAAAACTGTCCTACTTGTTTATGTTGCCCTCTAAACTTCCTTTTTTGTTTGACACATTTCAAAACCTCTTCATTGGTGCTCTTTTTTTCCCTTCCTGGCATCAGTAAGATCCTTTTTCTTTTAAATTTCAAACTCCTATCCCCCCCCCCAAAAAAAAATCTCTGAAATTGTCATTGATCATTTCATTGATGATGAATCACGAAATTGTTCAGACTTGTTTTTCTTTACGTTATTATAGCTATCATTTATCTTTTTCTCTTGGTTCTTCTCAATTCACTCTATCACTTCATGTAAGGCCTCTGAGATTTCTCTGAATTAATCCCATTCTTCATTTCTTATGGTGCAATTACAGGCCATTGCATTTTACTATAATTTATTTGCCATTCACTAATTGATGGCACTCACTCTCCTAGTTTCCAGTAAAATAAAAGGAATGCTATGAACATTTTTGCCATCTAGGTTCTTTCCTTCTTTCTTTGATCTCTTTGAAGAATAGATTTAGTAGTGGTATTGCTGCATCTAAAGGTGTACAAAGTTTAGTGACTTTTTGGAGTAAAAATCTTTAGGATTTTTAAAGTTATTCACATTTATAACACCAGTGAATCATTTGTAATGAACATCTTGTCATTTTTCTTTTTGTGGCAAAAATAACAGTTGTTCTAATATGCATTTCTCTTATTAGTGATTTGGAATATTTCACATTCTCTTCCATTAAAAAAAAAAAAAAAAACATTTTGAGCAACTTTTGTATAGGACCATAAAAAAGTATTACTGACATTTGCAAATACTCCTGATATACAATGAGTGTTTTTAGGTAGAGGAACCTATATTTTTATTCAGAGTTCTAGAGTTTTGTAGTGAGATTAGACTTTGAAAATTGGTTACTGTTTATTCCGTATTCAATCCTGGCCAAAAAAATTGGCAGGTCAAAGCTTCTGGTAAATTTACTAACTGATTGCATGTGACAGGTGGTTGGCATTCAAGCTTCATCCAAATGGAGGTGCCAAACATCCAAAACATGGATGTGAGAGGTAGGGAGAGGTCACTACTTGTTTATTTTTTAGCTTAACATGGGGCCTTTCCTCCATGCTTAAGAAGTTATCACTCATAAATTGGAAGTTAGTCTCTGTTAAATTTGAATGTTTTCTTTCCCCCAAGTTAATCCCTTCCCCCATTCATCTTACAATAAAGTCATGAGAAAAAAAGCATAAGTGGAAATATCATTTTGGAATTTAAAAAATCATGACCAACACAACAAAAACTCTCCACACTCTAGCACAAACAAGGTCAACCCCAGACACCCAGCTTCTTTGACCTACTTGGGGGTCTATAAACAGCCCCAAACTGAGCAATGTGTTTTCACTTCTGTTTAGAAATTATGTCATTGGAATAACAAGACATTCTCTGCCAAGAACCAGTTGACTTCCTATTCTTGCCAATGTTCCTTTATTACAACTGCTAGCTAATTATTTCATCTGTTTATAGGACTGGTATTAACAGCTAATAATTATTTAGATTTGCTTCATTCTTCTCTTGTTTCTGCTCCTCTTCATCTTAGGTTCTTTTGAGGATTTCTATTTCTGATATTCCCTCCTTCTTTCATTTTTATTTCTTACTATAATGCCCTGCTTATATTCCCTTACATTCTGCATGAGATTTAACTTCTTTTCCCACTACAGAATTGTTTTTACCTTACTCTCCCAGTTTTCTATGATCTAGGAGATGTGAAGGGAAGGGATGATAGAATCAAAATCTTGGTTTCTCATATAACATAAGAGTGCTCTTAGTGCCTCTTAAAGAACGACAAGTTGGCACCAAAAGTTTACCAACCCACAGAAATGTTTCACCAGCCTGAAAGAATTCATTATTACTGGCCCAGTGTAAATCATTACTCTCCCTGAGAAAGAGCAGACGAGTGGCTATTTGTAAATCTGATTTATTATGAACTATTTACTCCATGGCTGAAGTACGACGTAAAAGATGAGTGTTAGAAGGAGAATGCTTTCTCTTCTCTTCTCTACTCTTTGTGTGTCTAGACTAAAAGACCACAGTAAAACTGCCTTTTTTTTTTTTTTTTTGAACAAGATGCGGGCTGCAATTCATCAACTTGCTGTTACCCTAAATGAAATCTCTAATTTTGTTCCAAACAATGTTTAGGTTGTCTGAAATATAAACATCCCCACAACTGCCCTTGAAGTCTCTGCAAAAACATCCAACATTTGCTATATATGGGTTTTTTTTTCTTTTAATGGGGGTGGGAGGAAAGCATGACAAACCAAGTCTCATTGAGGTGCCTTTACCATCATGTCTTCACTATTCCCAGGATGTATTTCTTACAGGTTAAAATAGTTTATATCTAAACAGATACCTCTGTTCCCCAGTCTCTGAAAAACTGTGCCTTTGCATTCTGGACACTGCAAAGTGAGAGAAAGATCACCACCAGTCCTCATTGCACTCATTGAAGGAGTACTATTTTCCAGGAATATAAAGCAAATGAAAGAAATGAGGTGAGAAGAGGCTTCTATTTAAGGGTGCAAAAACAAAACTGTTTCAAGAGAATAGAGGGAAGGTAATGTTTTAACTATGCTATAGGCAGCCTCTTCTGAGCTGAGATCTAAGCCTAAGAGGAAGAAATGAATGAACAACAATTTGAGGGGATTGATAAAACAGAAAAGCTTATTCTGTCTTCTTGAAAATCACAGAGATTCTTTTGTAAGTACAATGAGCTTTCCAACACACACACACACACACACACACACACACACACACACACATACACACACACACACATCCCACTGATAACTTTCATGATATTACTTAACCAAAATGACCATATTTCCTTTCTCTTAAAGACTATAAACCTTAAATTATGACTAAGGATACAGCTGCTTCAAATCGTCAGAAAGTTAGGAAACGTCTCCTTTGTATTTTTTGCTGATTTTATCAATTTAAATAAGAATCTAGTATGGGCACATAGGATTTTTTCCCCTAGTAGGTTGTGAAATCATAGTCTAAAAAGACAACAATTATGCTGAGATTTTCCATTTTAGAGTTAAGAATAAAACTCACTGATGATTTATAGTGAATTGCTGGTTTATTTTGTAAATGCATGTTTGTGCAGGGGAGGTTCTCTCATTTCAGATTCATCTCTTGTTTTTTATGATGAGCACCCAAACACTCACATACGCAAGTTTTTGTGACTCACCCAAATCCTGAATTTATCTCTTCACAATAGATGTTACTATGGCATTTTCTGTTGGTAAGAACTCCCATCCTTGGAGATCAGAGGACGTCAAAGCATTTGATGACATTATGCTCTCTTACAATAGGGTCTTTGTCAGCCTGTGTACATGTGACATTTACACGGCATGCAATTTATACTGCCTTAGCCTCACAGAATGCAAGAGTGAAATCCCTGCTATTTCCCTCTAATAATTTAAAAGTAATTTTCATCATAAAATCAATGAAAATGTTGATGTATGTGTTTGAGAGGCAATGGATAGTAAATGGATGCTAACTAGTATCTCTCAGAATCCCTGAGATTTATCTTTGCAAATTGGAAACTGTAAAACCTGAATATATTAAATCTAACAAAAATTTATACAAACTCAATAGTTCTTCTAACATCTTTGTGAATAAAAGAAAGGAAAAGGTTCCATTAGCCCTATTTTACAGATAGGAAAAGTGAACTATAGAATAGAGGTAAGATTATAGAATTGGTCCAGCATGATCATTTAAGAACCTGGGACTCTTCTTGCCCTGGATTCCTTTCCTTAAATTACACTTCGTTTGTTGTAGTAAAATTTTCACATAGCATTACTTAAACATAAAGCCTCAAAGCCCTGCTGATGAAGAAAGGATATGATTCTAACTTAATCCAGACTGCCACATGGAAAAGCCATCTGTGAGGATATTTTGAAGGAAACAGATGGAAAAAAGGAAGAGATTCTTCTGAATGTCATGTAAGATTTACATGATCCTCCATGAACTTCCATGTAGTCCCCATGTTTATCTAATTTATCACTATTTCCTTCGACAGCATAGATTAAGAAACCCACATGAACGTGTGTTCTTGCTGTTAATTCTAAATTTCAATTCTTCTCCTTTAAAGGTCAATTTGGTGGTACAAGAAAAGTGTAAAGGAAGCAAACTAATCAGTGAAGATCAGCTATCTTCATCTTTTGCTCCTGGGATAACTTATCAGTTTGTTTGAAAGCTTAATGCACTTCCTAGTGTTCACTGATCTCATTTTTCTTTATTTTCTAAGTGAGAATATTTGTTCCAGCCAGGCTAATCTGTTTGCCCTCTACCACATATCATTCCTTCCCACCTCAGTGCCTTTCATATAGGACATTTAATTTTCTTGGAATGCCTTCTCTCACTTACTACCTCAGATTTTATTGCTCATTTTCCATCACAATTCACCCCAATGAAATGACTTCCATTTACAAAGAGAGAAACTGAGTAGAGTACACTCATCAACTAGATGGTGAGTACTTAGACAGGTCACTTAATTCTTGTCCCCCACCATGTCATTGTGTTGCTGTTCTGAAATCATCATGCTTGTCATTTCTTATAGCACAATAATATGCATTACAATCATATACTACAGTTTGTTTAAGCATTCTCTAATTGATGGTTATCCCTTTGATTTCCAATTCTTAGTCATCATAAAAACAACTGCTATAAATATTTTTGTACAAATAGGATCTTTCCCCTTTTTTGGATGTCTTTGGAATGTAGATGTAGCAGTGATATTTCTGGATCAAAGAGTATGCTTTGTTTTATAGCCATTTGGGCATAGTTCCAGAATGTTTGAATCAGTTCACAACTCTACAAACAATGTATTAGTGTCCCACTTTTCCCACATTTCCTTTAACATACATTTTCTTTTTCTGTCATATTAATCAATCTGATAGGTGTTAAGGTAGTACCTTGGAATTGTTCTAATTTGCATGTTTCTGATCAATGATGCACTTTCTTTATCTGGAAACTGTTCATATCCTTAGCACTTGAGAATTGACTTGGATTTTTATAATTTAAATTTTATTTATTTATTTTAAAAATAAATTCTGTTCTCTATATATTTGAGATACTTGTTGCAAAATCTCCATTCCCCTTCTTGTTTTCTGCTTTATTTATAATTCTAATCGCATTGGTTTTGTTTATGCAAAGCCTTTTAAATTTTATCAAAATGATACACTTTACATTTTGTCATGCTCTCTAGGTTTTCTTTGGCAATAAATTCTTCCCTCTCCAAAAATAGTTGAACTATTCCATGTTCTCTTAATTTGCTTATGGTATCACTTTTTATGTGTAAAGCACATACCCATTTTGACCTTATCTTGGTATATAGTGTGAGATGTTGGTCTATATCTAATTTGTGCCTTGATGTTTTATAGTTTTCTCAGCAGTTTTTGTTCCAAAAGTTTGGATCTTTGTATATTTCATATACTAGGTTACAATGGTCATTTACTATGATGTAATTTGTACCTAGTCTATTCCACTGATACACTATTTCTTAGCCAGTACCAGATTGTTTCAGTAGTTACTGCTTTATAATGCAGTCTGAGATCTTTCCTAGTTTTTTTGAAAGCTTCCTGTTTGTCATTTCCAATAGCACAATAGTATTTCATCACAATTATTTACTGCAATTTGTTGGACTATTCCCCAATTGATGGGCATCTCCTCAATGTCTAATTCTTTGCCATCATAAAAAGAACTAAAGTAATATTTTTATATGTATGTATGCCCTTTTCCTTTTTCTTTGATCTCTTTGAAATACAGACTAGTAATGCAATTGTTAGGTCAATAGGTCTGCACAGTTTTATAACTCTTTGATCATTGGTCCAAATTGCTCTTCATAACGGTAGGATTAGTTTACAAATCTGCCAATTATTGTATTGGTGTATTGATTTTTTCATATTCCCTCCAATATTTGTCATTTCATTTTCTGTCATATTAACCAATCTGAAAGGTATGAGGTGGTATGTTAAAGTTGTTTTAATGTGAATTTCCTTAATTAATATTAATCTAGAACATTTTTTCATATATTTATAAATAGTTTGATTTATTTTTCTGAAAACTGCCTGGTTCATATATCTTGACTATAAATTGGAAAATGACTTGTATTTTTATAAATGTGAGTCAATTCTTTATATAATTGAGAAATAAGGCTTTTATCAGAGGCTGTACTAATATTATTTGTTCAAAAGCTTTTTAATTTTATGTAATCAAAGTTATCCATTTTACATCTCATAAGGCTCTTTGTCTCTTGTTTGGTCATAAATTCTTGTGTTATCCAGATATATCACAGTTAAAATTTTCCATGCTCCCCTAATTTGCTTACAATGTTACCCTATATGTCTAAATCATGTACCCATTTTGATCTTGGTATATAGTGTGAGATATTAATTTACACCTAGTTTCTACCAAACTACATTCCAGTTTTCCCAGAAATTTTTCTCAAAAAGTGAATTCCTGTCCCAAAGGTTGGGATCATTGCTTTTGTCAAATATTGGATTACTATGAGCATTTACTCCTATGTATTACATACCTTCTCTATTGCACTGATCCACTATTCTATTTCTTAAGCAGTACTAAATTTTTGACAATTATCACTTTATAACACAGTTTGAGATTTGGTATTGCAGAGGCCACTTTCATTCCTATCAATTTTTCCTAATTAATTGCCTTGATATTCTTGACTTTTAATTTTCTAGATGAATTTTATTATTTTTTTCTGACTCTATTTGCAAAGGTTATTGATTATTTCAACTAGTTTTTAATTGATTCCCTAGTTGAGAGTAATGGTTTTGTTTCCTTGTTGCCTATTCTAGTTCCTTCAATTTCTTTTTTTGTCTTACTGTTATAACTAGCATTTCTAATACATTACTGAATAAAATGGGTGATAACAAAAATCCTTGCTTCACCCCTGATCTTACTAGGAAGGCTTCCAGCATATCCCTATCACAGATACTGCATGCTGATAGTTTTAGAAAGCTGAAAAGCTCCATTTATGCTTTCTAGGTTTTTTTTTTTTTTTAAGAACTGAGTTTGTATTTTATCAAAAGTTTTTTTGGGGGGAGGGGCATCTATTAATGTAATTATATGATTTTTTTTTGTTATTTATATGTTTTTCCAATAAGATATCTCACATTTTCTTCTATTTTTTCTTTTGATTTTGCTTTATGGTTTCTTAATATTTTATGTAATCATTAATTTCTATTTTCTCAATTCTAATTTTTAAGATATTATTTTCTTTAGTGAGCATTTGTACCTCTTTTTCCATTCGTCTAATTCTACTTTTTAAAGAGTTCCTACCTTTAGTGAATTTTTGTACCACTTTTCCCATTTGTCCAATTCTGCTTTTTAAAAGCTTGTTCTCTTCAGTGGGTTTTTGAGACTCTTCTACCATTTGACAAATTTTTTTTCCCTTTAATATTTTTTGGTGCCTCTTTTATCAAGATATTGTTGGGCTTATGTTTAACTTGCATTTTTTTTTTCCTTTGAGGCACTGCTTGTAGTTGCTTTGATTGTATTGTATTCTTTTTGTATGTCTTGATATTCCATGTTAGGTTTTCTTTATGAGGTGGGTTTTTTTTGTTGTTGTTGTTTGCTTATTTTCCCAGCATGTTAAAGGTGAGCTCTGTTCCTGGAGTTACAGGGATGTTGTTCCAAGCTTCATATTTTCTGTGCTATTGTTTTCAGAACTAGTTCTTGAGTTCTGTAATTATGTTTTCAATGCTTTCAAGGTGGTATGATCTAAGGGGAAGTGTAATCACTGTTCTCCTGGCCTGTGCCCTGGTCTTTAACCAAGAAGGAACCTTGTTCCCTTGTAGCCACAGGTATCAGTGCTCTACTTGGCCCTGGGACTGTGATCAGGTTTCTTATCTCCTTAGTGTCTGTCAGCTGAGAGTTCCCAATGCTACTATTTCCACTCATGCAGTTGCCAAACTATTGATTGTATTACTGGGATTGGCTTGCAATGTACTGCAGGTTTGAATACCATCCTGGTGAGACAAACTTTTCCTGCCAAACTCCTTAGTTTCTTGGGCTGGAAAAAATGTTTTTCTCTAATCCCTTGTTAGTTCTGCCAGTCCCAAAGTTGATTTGAGGCATTATTTTAAAGTTGTTTGGAACAGAATTTGAGAAAGTTCAGATGAATTCATGCCTCTACTCCACCATCTTGTCTCATACCCTAAATTTTTTTAATTGTAAAAATTATTTCTATATTTTCAAAGTGCTGTGATTTCATCACCATAGACATTTACTCCAAAGTCACAAAATGACATCTTTCTTCATTCTTTAGTAGCACTCTCCAAGAGAAGTTAAGACTTAAAAAAAACCTCTTCATCTGCTAACTATCTTTCTGATGATGAACCTTGAACTTAGCTATATTAATCCTTGGATAACATAAGTCAAACTAGTAGTTACCTAAAGATTTTTCAGCTTGGTGGGAATAATAGAAGTTGCCTCTGTTGACATAACTTTAAATATTTCCATGACATATAGGACATTTTTATAAGGGATTCCCATTTCATAATTTAATAATTCATTTGCCAAAAATCTTTTTTATACCTAATCTAGATCTGTTCAGCTTCCATTTAACCTTAATAAAACAAGGAACATCTAGACATAGTTACTACTTTGACAATGACAATTCATTTATTCATGATACTTCACTTCAAAATGATAAAATCAAAATTCAGAGAAGAAAGAGATCTTAGAAGGTCATTGAATCCAAACTTTTCATTTGACAGATGAAAAATGGAGCAGTGACTTACTCAGAGTCACATAGCTTGTAAGTCTGGGGGGCAAGATTTAAACCCAGGTTTCATGTCCAAAGCCTTATTCATTACATCATAGACTTCAATGGTATGGGGAAATCCCAGGGAGGAAAATTCTTCTACCAATACAGATTAGCAATTCTTTATCAATGTAGTCTTTATCAATGTAGAGGCTTGACTGGGCTGCTGAGAGTTTGAGTGCCTTGCTCAGGGTCACACAGCCAGTATGTGTCCAGGGTGCCTCTCCAATTGTATTCTTAAGGAATAAATTTTTTTTTTTTTTTATATGAACTGGACTTGGTAAAAGAAACTCCAGAAGTAATTTTGACACTGCCAAAGGCTTACAGTCATTATGGTTGAAATATATAAGGACAAAGTGGTATGATTTCCCAAGTTATGAAAAAAGATTAACTTTTCCTGTTAATTAACTAACTCCTTTTTAGGGCTATGTATATTAAATAATTATTTGAACATGCCTTAAGAACTTCAGAAGATATTATATAATATTATTATTATTATAAGGAAAACATTTTAACAAGCATTCTGAAATATTTTTACTTGTAAAAATATACAGATAGTGAGTTCTTATGAAGTCGATGGATAGTTATATGGAAAAGGGTAAAATCTGGTCATGAATATATTTGGAGTAGGAGGTGTTACAAAGACTCATGTTGTTATTGCACACAACCTAGAGTTCAAGAACGTAACACATCAAACTTGTATTCCATTATTCCAAATTTACAGATCAGAAGATTAAATTAATTTATACAGGCTCTACATTCTCTTCACCCAATATCTCTTTAAATCTGAGGTACACCAATCCTATTACAAGAGAGATCTTTAGTGACAGTAATATTTTCTGTTCTAAGAAATTAAATAGAAGAAAACTGATTGAAAGGATTGTATGTCCATACATAATTGTGGGAGTGAGGTAGAAGGGACAAATATAGGAAGAAATTACTTTAATTTCATTCTTAATAGTAATCAGGAATGAATTCAGTATAATTTATATCTTACCTGAGCAGGCTTCTTTTGAATCACTTGTTGTGGCTAGGAGAAAGAAAAAAAAAGGCAGTGTTAAATTCATTTAAGTGACAAAGGTAAGAATTATTTTGGATAAATGTATGTACTTATTTATAAAGTTAAGAGGACAGTTCAAGATTAAAATGATGCTTTATAAACATTTAAAGAGTCTAGTTACCAAAACATACACAAAAATTGTATGAATACAAATGGGAAACATTAGTGATAGAGACAAAGATAAACAAATAGAGAGGTAATGATTGGCTATGGTTGGAATGTGCTAGCATAAGAAAAATGTAAGTTATTTATAGATATATTGCCATATAAATTAAATTACCAAAGCTTGCCTATTTAACATAACTAGCTCAACCATAACAATATTCACCAAAAAGAACAAAAGATTAAGAACCTTGAGAGAAATGATGAGAAAAATGTGAGAAGAAATCACTAATAATAAGAGAAATGCTAATCAAAAAAATTTTCTGGTTCTATCTTATATTCATCAAATTGATCAAGATGGTAAAAATGGAAAATAGCAACCACTTGAAAGGATCTATGAAGACAAATATAAATGCACTGATGGAATTGTATAACGATCCAGATATTCTGAAATGCGGTTTGGAACCATAATCCAAAAGTTAGGAATCCATGCATACCCTTGAAAGTACCACTACTGGATTTATACCCCAAAGAGATCAAAGAAATAAAGGATTCATATGTACAAAAATACTTATTGTTTTTTGTTGTAGCACAGAATTGGAAACAAAGTGTCCTCAATTGGATGAAAGAATTATGATACATAAATGTAATGTACAATAAAAAAAGAGAAAGGAATGGGAGTACTCATGAAACTGATGCAAAATGATGTGAATAGGATAAAGAGAACAATTCTTTATAACAATAACAACAATTTAAGAGAACAAGTATGGAAACACTTTGATTCAATGATAAATTATGATTTTATAAGAGGATAATGATGCATGAACATCTGGGCAGACAAGTGATAGATTAGAAGTAGAGAATAAGACATACATTAAGGCAGAAACTAGGCATTAACCAACACCTAAAATCCTACATACCAAGATAAGGTTGAAAGAGGTTCATGATTTAGACAATCAAAAAATGGTGATACTACAAGCAAATTAGGAGAGCATGGATAGTTTACCTCTTAGATCTGTGGAGAAAGAAGAAATTTATAGTAAAAAAAGAACTAGAGAACATTATGAAATAATAGGGATAATTTTGATTATATTAAATTAAAGATTTTTGTACAAACAAAACTGATGTAGCCAAGATTAGAAGCGGAGCAGAAAGCTGGGGAAAATTTTACATTTAGTGTTTCTGATAAATTTTATATTAGGTGTTCTAAAAATATTGACAAAAGAATTGACTCAAATTTATAAGAATTTAAGCCATTCCCCAATTGAGAAATAGTCAAAGGATATGAACAATTTTCAGATGAAGAAATTAAAGCTATTTCTAGTCACATAAAAAATGCTCTAAATCACTCTTGATTAAAGAAATGCAATCTAAGACAACTCTGAGGAACCACTATATACCTCTCAGAGTAACTAAAATGACAGAAGAAGACAATGATAAATATTGGAGGGAAATGTGGGAAACTAGGACACAATACACATTGGTGAAGTTATGAACTGATCCAACCATTCTGGAGAACAATCTGGAACTGTCCCTAAAGGGCTATCAAACTGCTTACCTTTTGATTCAGCAGTGTCTCTACTGGCTCTGTATCCCAAGGAGATCATAAAAAAGGGAAAAGGACCCACATGTGCAAAAATATTTGTGGCAGCTCTTTTTGTAGTGCTAAGAAACTGAAAATCGAGGGGATAATTCTCAGTTGAGGAATGGCTGAATAAGTTATGGTATATGAATGTAATGGAATATTATTGTTTTATAAAAATGACAAGCAGGTTGATTTCTGGAATCTGGAGAGACTTACATGAATTGATAATCAGTGAAGTGAGTAGAACCAAGAGAGCATTTTACACAAGAACAAGAAGATTATGTGATGATCAACCCTGATGGATGTGGCTGTTTTGAATAAGGTGATGATCCAAGACAATTCCAATCGAATTATCATAGAAAAAGCAATTTGCATCCAGAGATTGAATTATAAAGACTGAATATGATTCAAAGCATAATATTTTCACTTTTATTTTGGTGGTGGTGGTTTGTTTACTTGTGTTTTTGTTCTTTCTCATCTTTTATTTTCCCTTTTGATCTGATTTTTCTAGATTGCTTGCTGTTTAGGAGAAGGAGAGGCAGAAAAAGTGGGAGGAAAAATTGGGAACACAAGGTTTTGCAAAGGTGAATTTTGAAAACTATCTTTGCATATATTTGGAAAAATAAAAAGCCCTTAAAAACACTAAGATATACATTTCCAACTAAGCATTGTGGATAATTTTTCTCTCTCATCTACATTTATTTATTACTGGGGAACAACTTCATAAAAGAAAGTAAGCATAGTGGGTAGGGAAGCCAATTATAGCAAAACTAAAAAGAAAAGACAGAAAAAGAAGAGAATAATCATTAAATCATTAAAAACACACAGAAGGAAGTTCAGAAGGAGACAGGCAAGAAGGACAATGTTAGAACTACTATATTAAAAAGAAGAAAATTCACTGTTTTTTGCAATCCTCTTTTTCAATTCTTTGTGTAGGGAAATGTTTATGTTTTCAAGTTTATAATTTTGAAAAAGGACAAATTTTGAAAAGACTAACGCCATTCTACCAAAGAGTACCATGCAAATTAATAACAGTATGTATATATATATATATATATATATATATGTGTGTGTGTGTGTGTGTGTGTGTGTATGTGTGTGTATTATAGTATTTTGTCATTTTAAAGTACTTTACTCCACTAATTTGAATGTAGATAGCATGTGTTACTATTCCTTTATTTTTATTTTATGATCAAGTTTTATAGATTATTTTATTTTATAGGTTTATTTATTATAGAACAGTGATATGGAAGAAAAAATATTGATTCTAGAGGCCAAAGACTTGTGGTTTGAATTCTGGTTATGATACTTAGTACCTATTCAGTTTTGAGCAAGTTACTCAACTTCTTTGGGATTCAGTTTCCTAATTTATAAAAAGGGATTAGACTAGATGGTCTTTGAGGTTCACTCAGTTCTCTTTCAAGTCATTCTATAAATGACTGTATCAAGTTGTTATTAGAAGAACATGAATCTTTTGGCTTCAAATCTGGAACAAATCCTCTACCACCTCCTTGAATATTGGAAGGATAAAATCCTTTTATGATGATATTGTTGGAAATAAAATGACTTCGGTTTTCCTAAACAATGGGAAACATAACTCTCTTTGGAAGGGTGTGATTCCCTTGTTCAGTTGCCTTCCCTTAAGTAGTTATTAAATGATCCTCTGTTCTTAATAGTTCATTTCTAGTCTGCAAAGCATTTTACAAATTCTATCTCATTTTAACTTCACAAGAATCCTAGGAGGCAGGTGCTATTATTGCCATTTTACAGAGGGAGAAACTGAGACAAGCAAGTTAAATGATTTCTCCAGAGTCATACAACTAGTAAGTATGACAGTCGTATGGCAAACTGAGGGCAGAGTTTGAATTCAGATCTTCCTGATTCTAAGTCTAATATTCCATCCATAGTAACATATAGCAGCATCACCAGTGTCTGTCTTTTCTTCCTCCTTCCCTCCTTTGCCCTCTTCCTTCCTTCCTTTTTTCTTCCTCCTCCTCCTCCTATTCTTTCTTCTTCTCCTTCTCCTTCTCCTTCTCCTTCTCCTCCTCCTCTTCCTCTTTCTCTCTCTCTCTCTCTCTCTCTCTCTCTCTCTCTCTCTCTCTCTCTCTCTCTTTCTGGTAATTGGGATAAATGACTTTCCCAGAGTCACACATGTAGAAAGTGTTAAGTTCCTGAGGCCAAATTTGAACCCAGATCCTCCTGACTTCAGGGGGTGCATAACTGTGCCATCTAGCTGCTCTTTACCAGTATCTTTACAAAAATTCAGATGCGAAATATCTAGGCTCAGTGAACATGATTACAAAGAGAAATGGCAAGAAAGTTGTATTCAGGTCATAAAAAAAATCATTCTGGTATGCCCTTTTCTTTGCTTTAAATCAGAGTGGAAAAGATATCCTGAAACCACACAGTTTGTGATGATGTCTTCTCCAGGTGGATGGTTTGCCCAGGACTCATTAGAACTTTTCTACCCCTTAGGGCTCAAATGTTCTTGCCAAGAGATTATTCATCTCAAAAGACTCATTTGTAAGAATAGGCTACAGTGAGCCTTTTAGTAACCTCCATCTCCGACACTCTCCTCCCTCTTTCTCCTCTTGGTGATTACACCTGTACACATGTTTACTCTCAAACCACATCAAATCCACAGACATTCTTGCAGGCTGACTAGTTCCAACTGTTCAGAAATCCCCACATTTTTTTGGCTGTGGACTCTGCATTCATGTGACTCCTGCATACTCTGTAGCTCAATGAAATCCTCTGAAAGAGCTGCCAACTCACCCAATTTTCCATGAATTAGGTCCTGACACTTCAATGAGGGGAAAGACAATGTCTGAAACTAGGCCAGCTCTGGCTCTCTGCCTAGTCTGCTCCAGTCCTCCTACCAGCTGCACTTCCACAGATCACTTCATACTTTTCAGACCACCAAACAAACAGACCTTTGAATCCTTTCAATGCGGGTTGGGATGACGGCTGCCAGTATGTTTTCCCAGCCTCTGGCACCCAATGGCTCCAGACTGTATCCAGAAAGTTGGTTGATTTTTTTGTTTTGTTTTTATTTTTATGAATGGCTTTGGTAGAGAACTACAGACTGGAAACTGCGGCCATTCATAAAAAAGGAAAGAAAAAAATGGCACTTCCACTGTCTGGAAATCTTTTCTGATACCAACCAAATTGCAAGTCTCTCTATCTTTCCTGGCTTACTTCCTATCTTAGTCCTAAGTATGTATACTGATATGCTAGGTGCCATTTAGGATTCCTGTCATCAGAAAAAATTATATGGATCACCCTTTTTTGGATTCTTTTTAGGAAAGAATTATATGACATTAGATATAGATTTTATCATTTAAATGTTCCAAATGAAAAAGAAACCAATGAACTTTTTTTTTCCATGCAACCTACTGAGTAAAACTATCTTATATACATATTTCCTGCAGAGAACAGTCGTTTACATTTATTGTTGGGTTCATCCGTTCTTGACAGGGAGGGTATGGGCCTTAATACTGACCCTATTTTGTTTTGAAAATGAGGTATAGAAAGAGTATATGATGTTCAAGGTCAAATAGAGAGTTGTTGAGTACACCGGGTCTAAAAATTATTTGTCCTGCCTCCCATTCTTTTGCTTTCATCTTCCTAAGTCCCCTTAAAAAGGCAGTTCTGATGAACAACCATAAAAGGGGATTGATTTTTATCTTCTGGATCCTCTGTCAACACATTTTTGTTTTACTGTTTAATTCTTTAGGGCAGCTAGGTGGTGCCATCGTGCATAGAGTGAAGGGACTGGAGTCAAGAAGACCCATCTTCAAATCTGGCCTCAAATACTTATTATCTAGTATTACTCTTGCCAAATAGAGGATTATTATTCTAGCTGTTTGCCTCAGTTTCTTTATATATAAAATGAGTTGGAGAAGGAAATGGCAAACCACGCCAAGAAAACCCCCAAATGAGGAGTCAGATATAATTAGACAATAATAACAACAAACTAAAACCCTGACCTCAATAAGTGTGATTAGTTATGT
The DNA here is from genome assembly GCF_902635505.1 of Sarcophilus harrisii. Taxonomy (NCBI): domain Eukaryota; kingdom Metazoa; phylum Chordata; class Mammalia; order Dasyuromorphia; family Dasyuridae; genus Sarcophilus; species Sarcophilus harrisii. The sequence continues at coordinate 73,386,386 of NC_045430.1, forward strand.
TAAATGATCTCTGCAAACTTCAGAATATTTGAAATGGAATACTTTCTTATACAAATATTTGCCTTGTTTCCAGTTTTAGCTTGGGAGAGTAGGTATGAATGAAAATTCCCTTGGAACATAGATTTAGATATCAAAGAAAATGTAAAAGACCAAAGGATTTTAAAGGAATACTTTGGAAAAAAAATTAGTGTTGACCAGAAGTAAAAGACCTCAATCAAGTGAATTTTTCTTTTGTAAGGATTTCTCTATAGCAGGAGCAAATGTTTTCTAAAGACATGATCTTAAATGCATATAGACACAAATATGTATCTTTTTTGTGGGAAATATAAAATAATCTTTTGAATTATCAATAATAAGGTGCTTATGATAAAACTTATTAGGCTGAAAAGTAAAGTTGCCTATCTCTTTAGCTACCATTTCCAAAATTAGCAAATTACAAAAAGAAGAATGGATAATAAGCCCAGTTTACATTTATAAAACATTCTTCATCCCAAGACATGTTACAACTATAGAAAGTTTCGATATCCTTCACAGCCAGACACCTCCTGAAAGAGCTCACTGAGAAACAGTGAAACAGCTGAGAAAAAGGTTAAGGGAATCATACAGATTTCCAAAATTATACACAAACTCCTACTTCTACAGGGGGAAAGATATTATGGAATTTCCATGGCCCACAGAGGAATTTGGCTTTTAAGTTTAATGGAAAGACCCTCATGTGGGAAATTGCCCGCTACTCCATTTATCTCCTACAGAATAATAAAGGGCTAGGCTTCCTCAGGCCCTTTGGGAATCAAACCCATGATTCCAGGGAGTCTAGGTATTATAAAGCTGATATTTAGATCACTAAGCCATCCTCTTCTAGCAGGAACAAGAAAATCCCTTATGACAAAGGCTTGAGACATAAGCAATTAATTTTAATAAAAATTTAAACCTTGAATAAAAAGGAGTTTGAATTGATCTTTACCACCTTTAAAACTTTTTATTAAATAAAGTACAACATATGCATAACAAAATAAGATTAAACATCATACTCTGGCCCTCTAGAAGAAACCAGCCTTTTAAGCTAAAAAACAAAAATAAAAACATTAGTAGCTCTCTGGGTTATTTGAAAGCAGCAAGATTTTAATCTAATTATTTCTTTTGTTTTTTTGGCAGTCATTATTGTAACATTGGTAGCAGTTGTATTCAGAATCATATATGACTTTGCTTTGAGTAAATACATTTTTTTTTTTTTTGAACTGCTTGCTTCATATTGTAGTTGTAATAATGCTCAGGACATGTTTTCCCTGCACTATCTCTTTGCTCTGGATCATTAAAAATATTAAAAAATTTAAAAAGAGACAAATGATATTTTAAAGTGAATGCTACATTGGGGAAAGAGGAAACATTTCCTTTTCCAGTGCACAGACCCAAATCATCTTAGAAAGTGTTTTAAAATGAAAACAAAACAAAAGAAAAAACCTCACACAACGGTTGGCACTTGGAATCTAGTTTTGACATTACAAGAAGTTCTATTCACTGGAGTTAAAGTCATTGTGTATATTGATTTCTTTCTGCTTACTTTACTCTGCATATCAATTTATACAAGTTCTCCCGTTTCTCTAAATTCATCTTTATCAATGTTTCTTATTGCACAAAAATTTTCCATTATAGTGACATTATAAAATTTTAAAGTTATTACCCAATTGATAGACACTTATTTTGTTTCCAAATTTTTGCTACCACAAAATAATGCTACTTGGAATTCTTTAGTATATATAGAATCTTTCTTTCTTTCTTTGACATCCTTGGGGAAGATGCCAAGTTACGGTCTCCCTGAGTCAAAGGTTATAGTCATTTTGTTGTTTAGTCATTTTTCAGTCATGTCCCAGCTCTTCATGATCCCTTTTGGAGGTTTCTTGGCAAAGACACTGCAGTGCTTTATAATTTCCTTCTTCAGCTTATTTTACAGAGGAGGAAACTGAGGCTAATAGGATTAAATGACCTTCATAAGATCACAAAACTAGTGCTTGTCTGAGGCTGGATTTGAAATCAGGTCTTCCTGATTCCAGTTCTGGCACTTCATGTACTGAACCAATTCGTTTCCCATGTTCATTAAAGTCACTTAAAAAAGGCATAATTTCAAATTACTTTCCCAAATGGTTCGACCAAACCACAATTCTAACAAAAAACAGTAGTGTGCCTGTCTTCCCACAGCTCTTCCAATATTATTTACTTTAGTCTTTTGTCATTTTTGCTATTTTTCTAAATGTTAGTGAGGTGAAACCTTGCAGTTTTAATTTGTATCTCTTATTTTCATCATTTGAAGCAATCTTTTCTATTGTTAATAGTTTGTTTCTATCCCTTGAATTCCTATCTATGAATTGAACAATTAGTTTGGTCAATAAATATTTATTAAGTGCCTACTATATGCCAAGAACTGTGGTAAGCACTGGAGAAACTAAAAGAGACAAAAGACAGTTCCTGCCCTCAAAAAGCATCCAATTTAGTGGGACAGACAATAAGCAAACAGATATATGCAAACCATACAGAACAAATAAAAAATAATTAAGAGAAATAATAAGAAATAATTAAATAATTAAGAAGGGTTGGAAAAGGTTTCCTGTACAAGATACGTATTATAAAGTACTAATTACTGCAAGATATTGTTCAAGGTGCTGATGATATTCAGACAAAAATTAAAATGGTCACAATCTCAAAGAGTTTCTTGGGGGTAGGGCACAAGATACAGACATAAAAACATAAAGTAGACTCAAGGTAATCTGTGGGAGTTGTCATCAAAAGCCCCATTCAAGCCTCTTGAATTTAGCCTTAAAGAGAGGATTCCAAAAGCTAGAAGTGGAGAGGGAGTATTCCCTGGCAAGTCACTTATCTTTGGTCTGCCTCAGTTTTCTTATCTGTTAAATGAAAATAATAACAGTATCTATCTTCCAAGGTTGTTGTAAGAATAAAATGAGACAATCGTTTTAAGGGGACAGCTAGGTGATGCATTGGATAGAGTGGATAGAATGGATGGAGTCAGTAAGACCTGAGCTCAAATCTGAAATTATTTGTGTGACCCTGGCCAAGTCACTTAATCCTAACTGCCTTAAAAAGGGATATCTATAAAGCACTTTTAAAACCTCAGAGCAATATAGAAATGCCATAATTATTATTATCACATCACCACCATTATCATCACTATCCTCTTTCTAGGGGCAGAGGAATGGAAGTGGAAGATAAAATGTCATAAGTGGGGAAAAGCAAGTAAGGCAGTTTTGCACATAAGAGTTTGTGAGGGAAGAATGATATGAAATAAAGTCTAAAAAGCTTAGTCAAGGTTTTCAGGTGAGATATGCAGATTTTGTTCTATCTCTGTGATAAGTAACTTTTGAAAACCAATAATCAATTAATCAATATAAAACGTGTTAGGCTAGAGAATGTTGAGATTTAAGTCTTTCATTTATAAATGACAGAGCTCAAAAACAGGTGAGAGCAGGGTGGATTTCTTTTCACTGTTGTAAATAAGAGTCTTTTAAGTTTAAACAGAAAGGCTTCCTCTTCTATTTTAGTGATATGGCTGTAGAGTATTGATGAATCATTTGATGACCTCACCCACTAGACACATAAATCAATAGCTGTCAGTGTAATTCCTTGTGGTCTCTCCACTAGTTAAAATTTAATTTACTCTAGGTTCCAAAGACTGTCTTACCAAGAAAGATAGTACTATTCGACTATGATTCTTAATGCCTCTTGAACTTGCAGTCTCTTTCCAAGTTTATTCTTTTCTTCTCCATCTCAGATACAATTAAAAAAAAATATAACCAAGAACCACCCATGAGGTGAGGGTAGAGGGGGATATACAACTATCTCCAGTGTTCTGCCTCATCTCATGCTTTCTCTCCTATACATCATGGTTGTCTTCATGACACTCTGTCTGACCTTCTCTTGTTCTAGCCCCAGGCCCTCCTTCCATCCACCCTTTCTGGGGTATTGGATGTCTGAAATCATTTGCAGCAAGACAAATCCCTTTTGTTCATATATTCAGGAAACCTCAAGAATGAAAGATCTAACAGCTAATTTAATTTCAGGGTACAGTCAGCATGCAATTATTAGCATTAATGGAGGGGGAAGAGGTCTGGGAAAACTAAAATAGCAAATAATTAAAAAATGATTTGTATTTGGCTTTGGGGTGTGTTTTAATACTTGAATTTGAATATGCTGTGTCTGACATTTAGGGAATTCATTTCAGACAAAATGATGGAGCCAAACTGAAAACAATTCAGAGCTCCTTGTTCTTCTTAGAAATTTTCCTTGCTGAGGACAGATTACTTTCTCTTAGACTGGTATTCAAGTTACTGTAGAGACCTTCTCCAGGGCTGGTGATGAGTTTAAATACCTGGTTTTCAAAATGATTCTCTATGTTCAATTCAATTCAATACAACTCTGTTTAAATATATGGGCAAGGCTAGTCATGTGGGCTTTAATGGATAAGGCTAGTTTGGAGATTCAAGGACAAAACCAACAACTATTGCTTTCAAAGTATTTTAACTAAGGGAAGGACACATTATGTACATGAATCACAAGAAGCAAAGTAATTTGAAAAGTAAGAGTGAACTAAAAACTGTTTGAGGAAATAACATCTGAGGTGAGCCTTAAAGGATAAGGATTTCAAAAAGTACAATGAAAGGAGTAAGTTGCAGACATGGGAGTTGTTTGGAGTGAATGCACGGAGTCATTTAAAACTTGAAAGCAAGGATTTTCCAGCAATAAATAACAATGAGAACCGTCTTTTCTGAGATGGAATGGAAACACATTTGTTAAAATGTAAAAAGAAAAATGAGAAATGCTCCCTGGTCTCAAGAATTCTTATTCATGGTTCTCAGGAAATGCCTACTCTCATGGTGGGAGAGGCTAGCTGTAGATTGAGATTAAGTACAGGAGACAAAGGGCTAGTGATTCTTAGGATATAACCAGTCAACCCGTCTCTCAGTAAGTCAACAAGCATTCATTAAGTCTCTACCACCTGCTAGTCACTATGCTAGGTAGGTACTTAGGGACACAAATAAAAAGAATGAAAAAATCCCTACTCTCAAGGAGCTTCTATTTTAATTAATTCAATGACACTCTATGACTCCACATTTTATCATATTTTAATATAAATAAATAAAAGGAATATAGCTGGACATATAGAGTCAGAATTCTCTATAATCAATGTCTACCATGGTCAGATGAAACCTCTCTAAGAAGATGATGATGCTACAAGATGTTTCTGGTGAATTTATACCAGAGCTTTTAAAACAAGGCTCTAATATCATTGGCACTGTTACTTATTGGATACAAACAATCTTTTTTGGGGGGCATCCCTGATTTGAGAATTACCCTGCCCTCTTGTGGTGGGAGGTCTGAATATAGATCATAAACCAAGCTGTAACATTCAGTTAGTGGCAATTCTCCATTTACACAAGTAAAAATCTGCATTGGGTCATAAGTTCTTTCCCCTGTGCCTCATGTGTGCAGTTAGATGATGACTGTACTGTGTGTGTATACATGTAGCCACGGATGGTTGCAATTTGACAGTAACATCTGGCCCTTATAGTGCAAAGGAGATTTTGTAGTGTTCTGTACAAAGTCTCATACAAAGTGATAAATCTATGGGGAGTTTTGGCAAAACCTGTGGAATTTCTGTTTGGTGTGGGGGTTGGGGCAAAGGGAAGTGTTCTTTATTTTCTATTTTACTCAGTCTTACTTTAAAACTTTAATAAAAATAAGACAGAAGTTCAATTATTCTAAAAGTATTTATTGGATCATTATACCAAACTTTCCTTGCCATTGTTGAATCGCTTAAAAAAAAAAAAAAAAAAAAAAAAAAAAAAGCACATTTATGATGTGAAAATGTGCGAGTGTGAGGGGGTGCAATTTGTTTACTTATTGCCTATTAGATTTATTCTATGGCCATCAGAGTTATCACTGTGGACAAATTTGAAGTGACTTAAGAAAGAGGAAGGTATTAGGTCATCCAATATGACTGACCCAGGATTTTGAGTTGGAGTATGAACAACATATCAATTAAAATAACACTGTTCAAATTAACTGTAACTCTGAAAAATTAAGTTTTCTATTTATAAATGTGGTTAGCTTATGTATAAATGTAATTCATAACAGTTTATATTGAAAGCACCAAGGAAGAAAAAAAAAACCACTCTATTTAAATTAAGAGAAAGATGAAGCTACAACTTAAAACATTCTGTCCCTGATATGCAAACATCTCCAGGGGAACTTTAAAGTTATTGATTAGACTAAAACAAATGTACACTTTTAGTTTATTGTGATTTATTATTAAGTAATCAAGCATATATAGACTAAAAAAACCCAGCAAATTACCAATGAGAAAAATATTGTAGAAAAGAATATAAAAAGATAACAAAGTAGGGAAAAGCCTGTAAAGAATTTCACAAAAGAAAGAAATGTAATTTCATGGAAAATATATGAACAGAGATTTGAAAGAAAAAATTAGTACAAAAAAGGAAAACAAATTTTTTCCCATCAAACAAAAATCTAAAAAAAACAAAAAACAAAAAACTTGTATATCTTCATTTCCTTCAAAAAGCTTGTTTGGAAACTTAAAGATTCTAATTAAATTTCAAATAAAAATAAAACATGGAAAACAGTTTTGGGTGCAGTGCTATTAAATTCATAGTATCAAAGTTGTTTTTCAACTTAATGCTGATTTACAGGAATGAAATAAATATTTTTATTCTAAGTAGAAGGCTGTGGTTTAGGGAATATAGATATAAAGCATTCTGAAGGGAATAGTCATACACAGGTGAGGCAAAGGATATGATCTCAAGTGTCTTTTCATCTCAATTTTTTTATGATTCTCCATTATATTTTTTATGTTTACCCTCAGACAAAGGCCAACTGGGAATCAAAAAAATTATTGCTGGCTTAGAGTAAAAGAAAGGGTTAATTTGTTCCTGCCCCAATCCTCCTGTTTATTGAAACAGTCCATTTCCACAGTTGATCAAGTTTAGTTACTTGTTTTCTTCATAAATTTCTTTTAAACTCTATGTAACAATTCAATTGGTTAACTCTGTCTTTGCACATCACAACAACATCAAAGGAAAAGTAGTAAAAATTTTAAGTACTCCAGCACCCTTTAGGGGAAATAAAATATTTTATGTATAGACTTTAGGCTATAGCCAAAATCCAAACTCAGGCTAATATCAACTTTAGTCAGGAGTTTTGGCTAAAGTTCAATCTTGATCTAACAAGGAGACCTATAAATACAGTTAACATGAAATTAAGATCGTTAAAGATGAGCAATTATTAGCACTTCAAACATATGTGTAATGCTTTTATAATCCCAAATAATAAATAATACTTATTCTTTCTAAGATTTTAACATAAAACCATCTAATATTAATATGAACATGAATATGAACACTCATTCTCACATATTTTTATGATAATAGAAAGCATGGAACTTAAAAAAAGATCTATTTTTCTTCCAGCTGTTCACATTCTATGATTCTATTTCTTTCTTGATCACATTTGTCTAATACCAGCATTTAATGAATTGTTTTGGTTTTGATGATATTTGTTCTGGTCTTTTTATTAAATTTAAACAATAATAGTAACATGAATTTCCAACATGAAATTTCAGCATTTATAATTTCCCAGATTTTTAGAAGAAAAACACATGCTGTGTATACTTGATTTTTAAATAGTAAATCACATTAATCTAAAACCATACATTTGCTTTATTCTAATCAGTAACTGTTTCCATTTCTCTTCATATGAAAAACAAATCTAAGAAAGAGAACTCAACATTTCAAATGTTGCTTTCTGACAGAGTTAATCTTAAGAAAGAGTTGCCGAGCTCACATTGCTTGAAATGGAAAAGTAAGATTATTACGTTTTATGGATATGACACTTAATGTTACAATTTCTTATTGTTTAAAAGGGCTAGAAATAGATAACTTCATTTTTTGAAAGTTCTATGATACTGGACTATGTTAGATAAATTTGGATACTTTTGACTTCACAGCACTCTTTGGCACTGGTTTAAATCTGAAAAGAGAAGTCTAGCTTTTTGCCTTGGGGCAGTATCATTTTCAGTCCATGAGATATTAAATATGGCATGACATCAACTTAAACCTTCTGACTCTCTAAACAACTGCTAAAGAAAATGAATTCTCTTTTTACTGTTTTCACAATTAAATCAATTTCAAGTTATCTCACTCAAGAGATAATTTCTTTCTAGATTTCCCCCCAAGGACTTTTTCCCCCCCTGGATTAATATTTTTTTTTCTCTAGAATTCATAGACTGAAAGTTTTTCATTCCTCTTTCTGAAAATCAAAAGTTTGAATCATCTGGCTTCAAAAGCTGAAATTCTGATTGTTTTCCATTTTGATTGAACTTCTGTAAGCTTCCTGTGCCTGTGTTTTAGCCCAAATCTTTATGAGCTATACTCTGAGACAAATATTTTCCCACTTTGATCTCTCTAAAAATGAGAGTATACAACAGAATAGAACTATATGATCCAAATAATTATGCAGTGTCATCATTCACAATATTCCAAAATGTCTTTCTTCATACTAACAGTTTGTGATGGCATTCATAGCAACAAAAATCAATTAAACAGAATTAAACACGAAATATTTAATGATAATGACCCTTGATTTACAATGTGCTTTTCTCATAAAGTCAGTGAAATAGGTTATACAATTGTCATTCTTATAAATTAGGAAATAACTTCGTTTCCTCCCTACTTCTCTCTGTCCCCCTCCCTCCCTTCCTTCCTTCTTCCCTCCCTCCCACTCTTCCTCCCTCCCTCCCTTCTTTCTTTCCTCTTTTCCCCTCCCTCTCTTCCTTCCTTCCTTCCTTCCTTCCTTCCTTCCTTCCTTCTCTCTCTATCTGCTTCTGCCTATATGTAGTTTGTCACTAGGATTAGCCCTTTTGCTTGGTTGCTGAATCCAGACCTGGTGTATATTCCTATAAACGGGGTCGCTCATGTGCAGAGTGCTTTGGATGGTACATCTTCATCAGAGAGGTTGGAAGCCTGCTTTCAAAAGAGTTGTGAAGACTTGTAAGGGATGCATCTTGGAGAGACATGTGGAGGATAGACTTCTGTAACTGGTTCCAGTCTGTTGAGTACATGATGAATAGGGGCTTTTTGACTGGAATGGATTAATACTCCACTTCTGATTGGTAGAATAGGAAGTGAACTAAGAATAGTGTTTCTGCTGTTCTTACCCCACCTTCAGAGTGGGGTATTCTAGGAGAGATTATGCCCCTGGGTTTGGGGAGTAAATGTTGCATATTTGTTCTTGCTATATCTGCAAAGTAAATATACCCTTATAAAAGCTAATTGCTGTGAAGTAATTAACTTGGGTGCTAGTTACTAATACCTAATGATAGGGCAGGGGAGCAACACTGGTAAGGGCTTATGTCTGGCATTTGATCAGTCCATGTTCAGTAGATACACAGTGTGCACTAGCTAATTAACAGAACTCATAATATTATGCCTTGATGAAGTTTACTGATAGTTTCCTAGCAGATTTTAAGTTGGTTAAGGATAGAGTCTCTGTATCCTGTATAATATCTATATCCTGTTAATACACTCTATGATTCTCTTATCGTTGATTTTTCTGTAAAAATAAAATGACTAGTTGTATGGTTGATTCATAGTGTATGTTGAGTATCTCTTTTATTTCCTTTTCCATTCCTTTATTGGGGAAACCCTAGATTAGATGTCAAAAATAGAATTGCTTCTAGAGTATGAATGTGAGAATTGAGAAGGCTACTTCTATTGAGAAGTCAGGTTTCTCTCAGAGCTAAACTCTGGGCAAACATGACGGCAGATAAGATTGATGCACATTGCCAATTCCTGTGACTTCCACTGAGAAGCAACTACATTGTCACTGTATTAAAAGAGCAATTATATTTATACTCCACACACAGAGAGCTGAGAAACAGAGGGGTCTTGTGAAGCTGAATTTGTCACTTACCTCTCGTGCTGTCAATAGGATCATTTCTACCCCTTTATTCATCAGTCAGTAAGGAAATAAGCATTTATTAAATGTTTACTATGTGATAGGAATTACACTAAGCACTGGAGATCCACAGAAAGGCAAAAATAGCCCCTTCACTCAAGGAGCTCACATTCTAATGGGGGAGGTAATACACAAGCATCTATGTACAAACAAGAAATGTATGAGGTAAATCAGAGATCATCTCATAGGGAGAGCAATAGTATTAAGTGAGGACAGTAAAAGTTTCTTATAAAGTGGAATATCAGTTGATATTGAAGGAAGCCAGGAAGCCAAAGAAGAAGAGCATTTCAAGCATGGGTATAGTCTGTGAAAATTCATGAGTCAGGAGATGGAGAGTCTTCTTTGAAGAAAAGCAAGGAGTAGAGTGATGAATATGAAGAAGAATAAAATGTAAGAAGATTGGAAAAAGAGAAAAGGTACTGCTTATGAAAGGGTTTAAAAGCATTACATTAAATTCCCAATCCCTATATTTATGCACACCTGCATTTTTGATTTCCTTCACAAGCTAATTGTACAATATTTCAGAGTCTGATTCTTTTTCTACAGCAAAATAACGTTTTGGTCAGGTATACTTATTGTGTATCTAATTTATATTTTAATATATTTAACATCTACTGGTCATCCTGCCATCTAGGGGAGGGGGTGGGGGGGGTAAGAGGTGAAAAATTGGAACAAGAGGTCTGGCAATTGTTAATGCTGTAAAGTTACCCATGTATATATCCTGTAAATAAAAGGCTATTAAATAAAAAAAAAAAAAAAAAAAAAAAAAAAAGAAAGGGTTTAAAAGCCAAATAGAGGATTTTATCTTTGATCCTGAAGGTGAAGAGCCTCTGGAATTGACTGAATTGATGAGTAACAAGATCAGATTTGCACTTTAGGACGATCTCACTTTGATAGCCGAGTAGATAACTATACATCTCTTCCATTTTTAAAATTTAACAAATGCTGAGATAAAATTTTACTGATGATGACTTAAAAGATATCTTTTCTATTCATTAGTTAAATCAATTCTTGGGTCCCTACAAGATTTCCTTCCTTTCGGTCTTCAAGACTATATGCTCCCAGGATAGCTGTGTGGTGCAGTGGATAAAGCACCAGCTTAGGAGTCCACCCAAGTTCAAATCTGGTCTCAGTAACTAGCTGAGTGACCCCTGGCCAAGTCACTTAACTCCAATTGTCGCTATAAAGAAAAAAATATGCTCTCTGTTTTATAAATTATGTATGTTGGCAGAGAAATATGTCTTTGCACCTATTTTCAAAGCAAAAAAAATGTTAAAGACACAGTAGGATTAAATATAATTTAAACAAAAGAAATGCACTTGAAAAATCATACCTGTATTCCAAGATAGCTAAATTATCTGCTGAGTAGTAGGATCAAGAAATCAAAATTTTTTTTAGTTCACGTTTTAATTGACTGAAAAGTTGACTATTTGGTTTGTTACTCTTGTGTGTGTGTGTGTGTGTGTGGGTGGATGGTGGGTGTGTGGGTGTATGTGAGTATGTACTTGTACTCCCAAGTATACAAATACAAATACAATATACAAATACTCCCAAGTATCACACAATTTGGCAAAATTCAAGAGAAGTACAATAAAAAAGACAAGAGGATTTTGGAAAAGGGAAACTCAAAAGAAGTATCAAGAAGAAATATGTTCTGGCGGATAGGAGATATTCTGCTGGAAAGGGAGACTATAAGTAATTCTACCCTGGGAAACTTTTTCTAGGGAAGCAATGTCCTCAGGAAGTTAATATCCTAGAATAAAGATGATGAAATTTTTAAGAGACTTGCCTACATTTAAAGGTCTCTATTTTAATAGTCTGCATATTCAATGGGGCTAGTTTGGAGATGATACTGAAAGATATTCTATTAATTCAGATACTAAATCAGATACTAAATACGGATACTAATAAGAGAATTTTCACCCTATTAATTGTAGGGGGATTGTTTAGGAAGGAATTTCATAGCAGATAATCTAGACTGGGATATTGTGTTAAGGGGTGGGTGAGATGTCATAAGAGATGTCCCAGAAAAATTCTGTGCAGGATTTCAGGCTTTTAAAAATTGTGCATGTGTGAGGGAAGATGGTATCCAGAGGCTACCTTTTTCTTTCATTCCTAGTTTTCTAAATGTTCTGTTTGTTGGTTCATAGAGTTTAGTGGGTTAGTATTTTCTGCACATGTTCATGTCACCCCTGCACCATGTCACTTGTTATTGTACAATCTTATACATTTCCACATAGAGTAACTAAGCCTTTTAAAATCTTCTGTTCAAAGCCATGCATATATGTTAATATTTATATGTTTACATTAGAAACACTCGTCAAAGCTAACATATTGATCTCTTTATCTCACAACTTCAAAGTATGTACATTTACTCTAGCTTCATCCTTTTAGGAAGAATAGAACTTTGCCACCAATGGAGAATTTGTATTGAGATATTCTTCAAACAGGAAAATTCCTCATTCATTTTTCTCTTAAAAAATATTTGGTAGAGAGTACTAAGCACAGAGTCAGCATTCAGCAAATACTTTTGACTAAATTATGGACCAGGATAAATTCTTTCCCTGTTTTCTCCCAACCAACACATAAAGAAATGACTGTGATTTCTTACAAAATTTAATACTCATTGATCAGACTATAAAGGAATTATGTAGTTACTCAGTTGTATTAAATCCTCAAGGGGAACAGTTCATATAAACATTAGTGCCTCCAAAATGCTGCTTCATCTTAGATTTGGGACTGTAGCAGCTAATTTTTAGAACCAATCTTAGGGAAAACCAAAGTTTAGAAGAATTTGATAATTTACCCAAGTGTTATTTTTCCATTTTTAAATAAAATAAAGCAAAACAAAGAAATTATTTTTATCAATACCTAAAGTAATGGTAAACTCAATTAGATTATGGAAGAAGAAGATCTAGTCATTTTATGAAATTTCAGGCAAGGTAGCATGGTATAATAGAATCAAAGACCCTGAGCTTGAATTTTGGTACTACTTACTACGTGTATGGCCTTGGAAAATTTATTATTTTTTAAATCTCTGAGCCCTCAGTTTTCTTATCTGCAAATCCAAGAAAATGGACTAGATCAGTTGTGTCAGACAAACATAAACAGGAGCCATTAATCCATATAGAAGGATGCTTGCAGGCCACATATTGACTTATCAACCTATTATTAGCTACCACTATGCTATCTCATCCCAAATCCCAAATTTTCCTAAATACATAACAATTGTCACAATCCTGGGAAGAAGAGCGTAAATTAGTTATCCTCCCTTTGTATCAGTCTAGATGTGAGATTAAGGGAGAAGTCAAAAGGGGAAAATATACTTTATTCTACAGCTCCTACCTTTAGAATATGGGTATTAACAAACAGGACTCACATTACTTTTTCCACCCTTTATTAGTTAGATCCTATTCTGTCATCACCATACAGACTCCCTCTGCAGAGATTTCTTTGCATATGTACAAAGGAAGAGAGGAGGAATCAGTGAGTGGTATCATATGACCAAACAACTCTGCCTCATGCATTGGCAAAATGGTGTTTTTGTTTTAGCAAAATGAAAATGACAGCTCCAACTGTAGTTCTACTTTTTTTTTTAATGGAAGTTTATTTAAAAACAATACATCAAAATTATCAATTTCTCTCTCAATTTGTCTCCATCCCCAAACCGGAGGAAGCCTGGAATTTTTGGATCAAAATTCAAATTTTAGTCTTTTCTATATCTGTATAACAAAAAGAATGTCACTTTTTCTCCTCCATCCCTGAAACATCTGTTAATTTAGAACATACACTAATCAAAAGCATTTAAAGTAGGTCAGATTTTTTACCTACAATGGTCCATATTTTAAAAGTACTACTTAAAACAGCAAACTAACAACTTTAAAAAACTGAAAATTCTGGATTAATCATCTAAGTTGTTGGACAGAAGTGGGAGGTAAGGGGAAAATGGCTTCCTTGTATGCTTGGATTCTCAGGTAGGGGAAAGTATCAGGATGATAAAGATACTCTCCATGCTCTAGTCATAGTTATCTATCGCAGTGGATATTTGCTGGTTATAATGGGGGAATAGAGAAAAATGGAATTTTTAGTAGGGGACAATTTTTTTGTTGTTGTTTTTTATAGTTTGATGGTTCTGATTTGAAGTTAACTCTACCTTGATACCACCCTGGTTAGCTTGCAGTTTTCCCCTAGAAAAGTGATGTTTGAGGCCATGTCACTAAAAAATGACCAATTGTCCCATGCTATAAGTCTTTCCTGAATACTAACTTTCTAATCACACTCAGAGATTCCAGGGATGGGTAGTAAGTGACTAATTAGCCTTCATCCCATATTCTGGAAGCAGACTAAACTCTAACTAACTTAATGGGAGTCAACTAGAGCTCTGTTTGGGTAACTTGAAGGAGATCAGAACCCAAGTATGTTCTGGGACTTGGTCTTCAAATACCTCTTCTGTTTGTCTCATATCTCTCTACTCTGTCATTTCAGCCCTTTGTGGGTAGTGCCTTTACTCAGTGAATGGGTTGTATAGTGAAAGGAGATGTTGGTCTAGCTAAAATGCCTTTATCTCTGCAGATGCAGTGGTATCCAAGTGCTTGGCTGAAGATAATAGATGCTTTGGTATGTCTGGGCTAGTTGCCAGATTTTGGAGGTATCTGTGATCTGGGCTGTTTTTTCCCCTCCCTGGTTGTTGTTGTTGTGTAGGATTTTTAAAAATGTAATTCAATTTCTTTTTTTTGGGGGGGGGTGATGGAGGTGTAAAAGAACATTAGTAAGACACTACTTTTTTTTTTTTCCTTTGCTAATTTAATCTAGAACTGTTGCTATAGTATTTTAGGGGCGGTTGTTTTTGTGGGCTATTGAAATTCTGGGGGAATTATATCTAAGAAATCCTAATCTCTTTTGTCAAAATCACAGTTGTGAGATGACTTTTAAAGAGGCCCCTGAAGTTTTCCCATTCATTTAGGAGTTGACAGTTTTTTCCCTTAGAATTTATTGAATGAGAATTTGGATGCAGTATTTTAAGAAAAATCAAATGCCAATCAATAAATGTTTATTTATTGTATATTTATATATATGTCAGGCACTGGGCTAAGGGCTAGATATAAGAAATGTAAGAAGGATTATCTGTTTTAGGTAATGCATAAACCGTTGAAATCAGACATTTTGACAAATTTACCATTCCACCATACTCAATTCATAAGAAAATTAGAGAAGAGGGAGTTTAAGCCTAAGCACTATTCTCGGGGTTTCAAGCTGACAATCTGGAGCTAGCAATACCTGACCAGCAGATCTGGCATTTACTTATAAGCCCGGCCATCTCTGTGGCCCACAGTGTATGTGGTCGAGGCAATTATAAGATCACGCAGGGGTAGGCAACCAGAACGCGATTTGTGATTTGTTTTGTCCGTCTAACTCATGAGGGACAATGGCAATTTCCTTTGCATTGTGTGTAATGCAGATTTTGCAAGCACACATTTCACAAAGATGTTATCCAAGCTGATTTCCTTCATTCAGGTCAAGCCCAGCTATTTAAAGGACTTGATTTGTGGAATCAAGGAATGCCCTCCCCCACATCCTAGCAAAAAGCGAGGGGAAAAATGAATGGAACAAATGATTAACAGAGGGAGAAAAGGACACACACATTTAAAATATTAGCAGGGAACCATTACTTGGTTGTAAAAGTAAAACTGCTTAGTAGTAGCTTGCAAGTTGCATATCACCCGGAGATTTCCATTTCTTAAACACAGTAATAGTAACATTAAAGATATACATGTTAGGTATGTCTGAGGATCCTTTGTAGCTTTTTTTTTCCTCTATAAGATTATTGTAATATGATATTACATCAAGAATGTAGAGCCTAAAGCACTTAACTACAACTCTGCTAGACTTTACAGCTTAAAGTCATTTCCTTGTTCTTCCCTATCACAAAACACCCTGTTTGCTGGAAAATAAAGTATACTATTATCAGGGCTCATTTTTACAAAACATTTATTTATTTAACTAAATGTAATTGAGTCATATCAATAAGATTTCTGGATTAAGACATATAAAACTCTAGTTTCCTGAAAAAATTGTCTTCTTTTATAGAGATATCCATTTCAAAAATCATAAAATAAACATTTACATAAAAATTAATTGTTTGTGACATAAGTGTATTTGTGTTAGTACAACAGTATTGAAGTTTTTTTCCTTCCTTTCTCCTTTTTTCTCTCCCTGACTCACTCACTTTCTTTCTTTCTTTCTTTCTTTCTTTCTTTCTTTCTTTCTTTCTTTCTTTCTTTCTTTCTTTCTTTCTTTCTTTCTTTCTTTCTTTCTTTCTTTCTTTCTTTCTTTCCTTTCTAACTCCCTCCCTCCCTTTCTCTTCTTCATTTTTTCACTAAGATTGCTAAAGATTCAAATGACCAAATATGGAGTGGTGAAAATACCTCTGGACCCAAAAGTTTGGAATTGGATCCAGAAAGCTCAGATCTGAGACCCAGCTCTAGCATGGACTTCATTCATGGACAGAATAAAGATATTGGGCTAAATATTTCCTATGGTCCCTTTAGGTCCTGATAATCTGTGTGTTTGTGAAATTTTCCTGTTATAGGAATGTAGACAAAACTATGCGTCCACAGTAACTTCAATAGTTAGATTACACTGGACCACAGATATAGCACCCTTCCTAAATGATCTAGCTTTTGAACCTCTTCTGTGTGTTATGAACACCTTTGGCGCTCTGGTAAAATCTATGACTCTTTTCCTCAGAATGTATTTAAATGCATAAAAGTCAGTTTTTGCATGTGTCTCACGCATTTGATCTCCCTTTTCTTTCCAGATTGAATGCAAAAAAGGAGGAAGGATTCCTCTCTCCTACATCCTAGCATCAAATGATACCTTACAGCAGAAGCACATAACCATGGGAGACATGTGCTTACATGCAGCCTGAGACAGGAATTTCCTAAGACTGTCAAATCTTCTGCTTTTCTATTTCCTTCTCTGAACACAGATTAGTGACCAGTGCTATTAGAGAAATGAACTTCACAGCCTTGGGATTATCTCATGGATAATCCTGAGAGTTCCAGAAACATGTAATAATGACTTTCCACAAGAACATTTCTCTGAGAAGAGAAGAAAACTGACAGTAAAAGAACCCTAAAGGGAAAAGATTTAAGAAACCCATGCCCTAACTCTCTAGATCTGGATCTCAGGAGTGATTTGGAGAGTGGAGGTCAAAGTGAATGGAAAACTATCTGTTCAGTCTGCTCACAAAGGTTCTTTCTCTTCTCTGTATTCTTGATGCTGTTCTAACACAGTGGTGTCATTCTCACTGAAGTTCTACGCTAATATTTCTTCTTCCTGAGGAAGGTCAAGATTTTGATCTTCACTTGTGAAAGAGTGAGCACCTTTATTCCATTTTTCACACATGTGGGCTCTGTGGCCCTGCACAAATCAATTAATCTCTCAATGCTTTAGACAAGGCTCTAAAGTATGAGGGTGTTGTGATGTATGAAAAGAGCTGATATGAATCATTAGAATGAACAAGACATCATTCTTCCTTCCTTTTCTCCTTCGTTATAATTGCCTGGCCAAACTTTTCCTTTTCTTTTTGCTCCTGGACACTCTCTTCTCTTTCATTCTCATTTCTTCCAGGAATGTCTGTTCAACTCCATCCCTTGGGCTCCTTCCCTCATTTTAACAGTTTTGGGTCTTGGCTTTCCAGCTACCTGGCAGTGGGGTAGGCTTGCTCACGGGTCAGGGGAATTGCTCCAAGACCATAATGAATTGACTTGATGCACAATGAACTTGTTCATGATGGAAATCTTTTGGATGCTCTGTCTTTGTCAACTGTCTTCACTGAAAAACTTTTAGTTTTGCACTCGTTTTTTCTCTCTGTGTCTATCTCTGTCTTTCTTTCTCTTAGAGGCAAAATTAAGTGATTTATCCAGGATCACATAGCTAGTACATGACTGAGGCTGGAACTGAAGTCCAGGGCTGGTCCTCTATCCACTGTGCCACCTAACTGACCTGTGCCATTTCCTTAAAACTTCATTACAAGAACTTATGTGATTTAATATCTACCTTGCAGCTGCATCCTCCTATATGTGTTGTCTCCTCCCATGAGAGCATGTTCTTTGAAGACATGGCTGTATTATTTCTGTATTTGTATCCCTAGAATGTAGCACAGTGCCTGGCTCATTACGTTAACCCTTAAATGTTTTTTCATTCATTCTTCTTTGATACAAAACGCAATACTGTTTCAAAAATGCTTTGGCAAACACATTTTGGAAATCTAAGATCCATAGTTTTAAAAATTAGCCTTTATGCCAAGAGGAAGAAATAATTAACCTAAAATGATAGCATTGAACTATTTCATTAGAGCCAAGCTTTAAAAATTTACCCATTTTCTTGATGCTTCACGGAAAGACTAGAAATAAAATTTATGTCCTATATTCTGATGAAATGAATGATGATTCAACAGAGAGATAAACACTGATCAAAGTTAAGGATCATTGGCAAAACTTGATGGAAGGTTTCATCCCCTAATGATCCAAAGTTCTAATTGTGCCTTGGACGACTAACCACATGGGACGAGCCCTTCTCTGTTCTCTTACCACTTAGATTTAGGGATATAAAAGACTTCAGAGAGTCCATTTAGTTTAACCTCCTTATTTTTACAGATGAAGAAGCTGAGCCAGAGAAATAAATTGATTTGCCAAATCTAGTTATGCTGAATTCACTCCAGTCACACTCTTTATTTGTGTCCCTGCCAAACTTATGTTCTACCCCTGGATCATTAGCTCCATTAGGAGAGCCTTTGCTTTACAGAACCAGTCCTTCATGTTACTTCGTGGCTATTTCTCAATATGCTGCCATGTATGTACATATAGATGATACCCTCTTCCTCTATATGTGTTGGCTTCCCCCATTAGTTTGTACATTTTTTCAAAGGCAGGCATTGCCTTTCTGACATATTTACACACTTACTACATATCACAGTGTCTGTCACATAAAAATGCTTAATAACCACTTTTTAATTAATCTATTTAATCATCTATTTACATTAATATCCAATGATAGAATCCAGACTGAACCCTGTCTCCAAATCTAGTACTCTTTCTACTATAGCATTTAAATGGAGAAATCCAGTATTCATATTCAAGGCTCACTAGAAGAAAACATTAATAAAGTTACCTTTATTTTTTTTCTCTAATTTATTATTTTTTCATTTAATATAGCTCCTGAGGGAGACAGGAGTAAGATGAATATTATATTTTATATCAATAGAGAATTTCTGCAAGTGAAAAAAATGTGTCATGGAGAAATATATCAAAGGCAAAATGGGTATATATATTCTAGTTTTGTGGTAGCTACTGTAAAGGCTGGGAAAAGGAACGTTAAATATGAGAAAAAGGAAAAAAGACAAGAATGAATGGGAAATAATGTGTAATAGGAATAGCAAGATAATTTGGGCTCAGCTTGTAAAAATTCTTAAAATGTCACCAGAAGAGTTTACATTTGATACCATAAATTAAGAACAAAGTATGGCCTACAAGCTAAGAGTGGTTTCTATGTTCTTAAATACAATAAAATTCCATCTAAAAATGTAAAAAAAAATAATACTCTTAGCTCTTAGGTCATGTAGGAACAAGTGATCCCAAGGCCTTAGTTTGTGGACTCCTGTTAAAGGTAATGGGGAGTCAGCCACTGGTGTTTATTACATAGGGAAGTGATGTGATTAGATCGGTGTTTTAGGAAATCACTTTGGCAGCTGTGTGGAAGGATGGATGGGAGTGGGGAGAGACTTGAGGCAGGGGGACCAATTAGAAGGCTATTACAATAGTCCAGGTGGGAGGTGATAAAGCCCTAGAATCATAGTCATGTTGAATGGAGAGGAGGGAACACATAGAAACAACATTTGACAACTGACAACAGGTAGCCAGAGAAAAAAGTCAAGAACCAAGAATGACATTGAATTGTGAACCTGTTTGAGTGGAAGGATTGGTTGGTACCTTTAGCAAAAAGAAAAAAAGGAATTTCCAAAGCCAGGTAGGTTTGGGACAGAAAGATAATGTTGGACATGTTGAATAACAGATGTCTCCAGACATTCAATTGGATAAGTCCATTAGTGTGTGAGCCAGGATTGAACTCAGGGGAGAGGTTGTAGATCTGGGCGTCATCTGTGTTAGAGATGATAATTAAACCCATCAGAGCTGATGAAGTCAACGAGTGAAATAGCAGTGAAAGAGCACTGAGAGAAAAGTGAAGGGGGCACAGGATAGAGCCCTACTTGAACCCCTTTGTTTTATAAGTGAGGAAATGAGATCCCAGGAGCTTAAATGACTTGTTCAGGGTCAGAGAGCAGAAGCAAAATACATTTCAGGTGGCCTGATTCCCAGCCCTTGTTTTTTTCCTCTTAGCCATACAGCCTCCTGAGCTTGGGTTCAGTGCTTGTTACCACAATGGATAACCATGTACTTTTGAGTGTTTAATAAGAAGAATGTTTTGAACACTTACTAGTTGTGTGAACTGTGACAGGTCACTTAACCTCTCAGCTTTAACTTCCTCATCTGTAAAAGAGGCATAATACCTCACAGGATTGTTGTGAGGATCAAATGAAATGAGAAATCTATGGTACATAATAACAATGATGATAATAATAATAATAATAAAATGATAATGATGCTGATGGTGAGGGTGGCAATAATAGTGATGATGATGATGATAAAGTATCCTGATACATTTAGGACCTTTCTTTTTGTCTTTTGATCTTCTTGGGGATATATGTCAAGTAGCAGTTTCAACATCAGAAAGCATGGACATTTTAATAAATTTCCTCACATGTTTTTCCTTCAAATTTGTTTCAGATGCACTGAGCCTCAAGTTAGTTCCTGAGTTCAAATCTAGCTTCAGATACTTACTAGCTATGGGACTTTGGAAAAGCCACTTTATCCTGTTTGTCTCAGTTTCCTCATCTGTAAAATGACCTGGAAAAGAAAATCTCAAACCATTCTAGTATTTTTGCCAAGAAAACCCCAAATGAGGTCATGAAGAGTTGGATATGACTTCTCTTCAATAGTTGTCATTATTGTGGACATTCTCAGAGATTTTGTATTCAACCCTCTTTTCTTCCTTGGAGCGCTCATCTCCAATAGTTTTAATATATCTATTTATACATTTAAATTATGTACTACACTAATATTGAGATTGGCCTTTTAAAAAAATATGAAAAGTCTCTAAGAAAGCAGTTGATACAAGAGGCAGGTCACAGAAATATGAACTCTGGCAGTAGAGAAGAGAGCCAGCTATGGGAGAGGAATTTAGTCTTTCAAAGGGAGCTATATTTCGTTTATAGAAGGTGAAAAAATTTCTTTCAGTTTCTGGCATATGCCTAAATCCATCATCATCTGCTTTTGATTTCTGTTTTTAACATTTACTTGCTAACCTGCATCCAGGTAATGGGGGCTTAAGTGAGTTTATTTGGCATCTTTTGCTACAGGAGGATGAGAAGTTGGTTTGGAAGCATGAAAAAATAGAATATGATAACCATTCTTGTTTTGTCTTGTTTTTGTCACTTGAAAAAGGTCCTTGAAATATAATAATTTTTGAATTTCTTATGTGTGTATTTCCACGACAAATATTTTAAATGAGAATAAAATCTGAGAAGTAATACATAATCAATTAAATTCTCTTTCCTACAGATGGCAGGTGGGAGTACATCAGTTCACATAAGAAAAGGCCCTATGGGTTTGTACAGAAGTGAGAGAATTTGGCTCTCTTTTCTAAGAGTAGCAGGTGGAGAAATTTCTCCCTTGTAAAACTTTAGAAGATGAGTTGCTATATCTTTGTCTAAATATGTGTGAAGTGCTCTGAGCAACTTGGAAGAAAGGTGCTATTCATATGATATTATTATTCCAATGCTATATAACACTAAAGAAACAAATGTCTCTATTCTCCAATTGGAAGCCCTCCAAAAGTTAACGCTGTGGTGGAAGTATTTGGCTCCTCCTCTCACTTAATAATCCCAGAGCAATGGAGGGTTTCTTTTCTAGGAGGTGTGTTGTCATGTGCCTGCTGAGTTTGAAGAGTGAAATGGAATTGAATATGAATAAATAATAAGTACATGTAATGTTTGATGAATGATAAATGTTTAATGAAGCATGAAATTCTATACTTTCCAACTCCAACTTCACACATGTATTCAATATAGCTAAATGTTCTAGACCAGTGTTCATTTTTTGTTTTGGCTTGGTTTTACTACAGTATCCTTTGCTGAAATGGATTGAGACGTACTGATCAATCAATCAATTAATGAGCAGATATTAAGTGCTTATCATGTGCCAGAAAATAATCACCGGGGAAACAAGGGTAAAAACAATCCCTGCCTTCAAGCAGTTTACATTTTAATGGGGGCAACACCGATAAGATTGGCAAATGTGACAAAAAAAAGAACATGATAAATGCTAGAAGGGCTGTGGAAAAACAAGTATACTAATGCACTAATAGTTAGTGGACCTGTGAATGGGTACAACTATTCTGGAAAGAATTATACATAAAACATTATTAAACAGTGCATGTTCTTTGACCTGCCTATACCAAAGCCAGAGCTAAGGCCAAAAGAGATTTTTTTAAAAAAGAGAAAATGTTCCCAATTATACAAAAATATTTATAATACTTCTGTAGTGGTGGCAAAAAACTGAAAACTTAGGGGATGTTCATCAGATTAGGGAATGACTAAACAAACTGTGGTATATGAATGTGACAGAATACCATTGTGTCATAAGAAATGAGGAAATGGATTTTTCAAAAACATATAAAAAGTACGTTTTACATGACTAAATATCGACAACCTATGTCAGATTGTTTACCGTCTCAGGGAGCAGAGAGGGAGACAATTTGGAAAGTTTTAAAAAAGAAATATTAAAAAGATATAGAAAGATTTGTATGATAATGCAGAGAAAAGTGAGTAGAATCAGAAGAATGGCATCAATAGACTCAGAAGAATTATTATTTGTTTATCATTTGTTATGTCATTTCAGTCTCATCTGATTCTTTGACTCCATTTGACATTTTTTTTTGACAAAAGATATTGGAGTGGTTTGCCATTTTCTTCTGTACCTCATTTTACATGAGGAAACTGAGGCTTAATAGAGTTAAGTGATTTGCCCAGGGTCACAAAACTATTGAGTGTCTGAGACTGAATTTGAACTGAGGAGGTTGTCTTCCTGACTCTATGCCCAGCATTTTATCCACATATTACCTAGCAGCATATTAACTATTACAAATAATATATTATGTTATAAATATTACAAAAATGAACAATTTTAAAGACTGAAGAATGAAATAATAACCAGGAGAACAACTGACACAATAATAACTCTGAAAGCTGAAAGAGCTCTGATTAACTCAATAAATTTTCATAATTCCCTGAGAACTGATGTTGATATTTTATGCTTTCTACCATATGACAGAGAGGTGATAGATTCAGAGTGCAGAATGAAACCTATAACTTTTTGAACACAGCTAAAGAGAGAATGTGTTTTGTTTGAATATTTATTAGAAGAAATTTGTTTTTCCTTTTTTTTACCTCCAAAGGGGAAGGAGAAAAAATAGGTTTCTGTTAATTAAGACAATAAAATTTAATTTTAAAAGGGAGAAGAGAACTGAAAGTTTAAGTTGGCAACATCACAGGAGAGTCAGGATGCTAGCACATGTGCAGTTTCCCTTTAAAAAGAGAAATTGTTTTTATTGAGCTTTTTGAGTTCACAGTATAATGTACTTTGAGGAGAGTTCTGTTTATTTTGTGAATAATATAATTTACCACACTGGCAAAGCAAAATTTCTATTAAATAAAATTATTTATAAATTTTCTTTTATACACATTAATATAACACCCCAAATTTCATGGCTGACCCATTAAAACTTATGGCAGACCAGCCACATCCTACCCTCTGAGAACATCTGATCTAAACAAAACTTGGCTGCTTGAGAATGGGAATCAAAGCTGTCTCTCCATTTCTAGTTCCCTAACCCTAAATACCTGACTCTAATCTTAACCCTAAATGCCACACGACTCCCAACCCTAAACCAAATGCCTCCCGACTCTCTAACCCTAAATGCCTCCAGACTTCCAATCCTAACCCAAATGCCTCCCGACTCTAACCCTAACCCTGCTAAGACTTGAACATGAACTAGGGAAGGCCATCCTTTCATCTGTAGGTGTAAGATCCAGTATCTTGCCTGCTGTTTCCCAGGGAGGATAAACTTCTAATCAAATCTTAGCCATCTCAATAAAACTTCAGTAAAACTAGGAGGTTTTCAGAATCACTTTACACTTAGAAGCAACCAAAAGAAAAAGTTGGTAGAAGTTGGCAAAATCAAGGCTGGGCTAAAGCCAATTCCTATGAATTTATGAGAACGGATTGTTTTTTGTTTTTTTTTTTCCCAGTGCGATCCTTTTTACCTTCAAAATAAATAAATGCTACAAATTAGGGCTTGATGTATTATTAGCTGTCTAGAATTAAGAAAGTGGTAGAGAAAATCTTAAAAATTCAGATTAAATTTAAAAGTGTGCTCTATGCATATTACCCCCTTTTCCCCCTGCCTCCCCTCCCCAGCCCTAGGACAGGTTGTTAAATATTTACCAATACTACTCTGAGCAAAATAATAGAGAAGTGATATCCATGCTGTATTCTGATCTGCTAAGACAACATCTGGAATATATATCTCATTCTGGTACTCCATTTTAGGAGGTATGTTGATAAGCTACAGTACAACCAAGAAAGTAACCAGTATGATAATAATGGGCCTAGAGAACAAGTAATATCAGGATCTGTTGAAAGAATTAGAGATTTGTTTAGATATTTAGGGGGAACAGAATTGTTTTAATTTTTTGAAAGGTTGCCAAGTGAAAGACTGCTTAGAACTGTTTTGTTTAGTTCTGTTGGGTTAAGTTATGAATAACAGGTAGAAATTGTTTTTAAAAAATGCTAATATAGGCTTGAAAAGAGAAAAAATATTCTACTGATTAGAGCAATCCAAATTGGAATGAGCTGCTTTAGGTGGTAATGGGTTTCCTTCATTGGAAATCTTCTAGCAAAGGCTGACATATTTATCAGGTATTTTGAAGAGTGGATTCTTGTTCGGTTATGACTTGGACTCAATAGTCTGTAAAGATCTTTTCAATCACTCTAGATCACATCTGTATCTGACCTATTGTTAACAAGAAGGAAAAAACCAAACCAAACCAAACAAAAACGGAGTAAATACTGTTTTTTATTTTTTTTGTTTTTTTTACTGAATCATATGTATTTTGGTGAGGATAGTTTGGGCATCTTAAAATAAGAAAGCATTAGGAGCTACATATACTTAATAAAAAAAAAAAAGTCTGCCATGAATAATCACAAAAGATCATTTCAGAACCATAGCTTACTTTAAGGACACAAAGTTAAATAGTTGTAGGAAGAAGCAGGATAAACAAGTAGGAACAAAAAATCAGATTTAAATAGGCAGAACTTTCAAAATCATCTCCTTCAATCCCCCTCATTTTACAGGGGAATAATAGATAACTAAAGAGGTTAAAACATTTGTTTAAAGTCACATGTCTAGCAAGAGGCAGAGTCTGGATTCAAATTTTTATCTTATAATTAGGTGGACAGCTTGGTGGGGCAGTGGATTAGAGCATTGGAACAGGATTCAGGAAAATCTGATTGCAAATCTAGCCTCAGACTTTAACTAGTTCTGTGACTTGGGCAAGTAACTTAACCCTGTTTGCCTCAGTTTACTTAGCTTTAGAATTAAGTATCCCATACTCTTACCACTGTACTATATTGCCTATTATCTTTTCATATCTCTCTGATCCATTGATTCCAACTGTGGATCAGAGTATGAAAACATAATTCAGAATGTGAATTGGTTATTACAGAAGATATTTCAGGTCATTCTGGTCTCCTTCATTCTTAAAAGAAAAAATTCTCATCCGATCCCACCATCCTTGTTGGCTATCATCTTATTTCTCTCCCTCTTTTCTCAGTCAAACTCCTTGAAAAAGGCTTCTGCCCTCCACACTTCCATTTCCCATACTCTCACTTTCTCTAAATCCTTTGTAATGCACCACTGAACTGAAACTGCTTTTTTGAAAGCTACCAATGATTTCTTAATTGCTATAGCTAATAACTTTTTCTAAATCCTCTTCTTGACCAGTATATGATTCTGCTAACCACCTTCTTCTCCTTTTATCCCTTCCTCTTTAATTTTTTCAAGCCACTGGGCTCTCTTGTCATGGAACTAAGCATTTAGCTTTGAAAAACACAATAGCTTTTTATGGGATGAGGATCTCTAATAATCTTTGTCTTCCAAAAGTTTTTTTTTTTTTTTTTTTTTTTTTTTTTACAATTTTCCCACAATTTTTTGTCTTATACAATCGTGTAATAAAATTTCTACAAGGGGAGCACAGAGATCAGTTGCAAAATCTGAATGATATTTAAAACTTTTTTTTTCCTTTTGAAGACTGGAAAAAAAGCATAAAATTATGTTCCAACATTCAACAAGATGGCATGAAGGGTGGCTGTTGAATTAAAAAAAAAGTAAAAAAATAAAAAGGCCCTGTGTTTCTAAACCCCTGTACAAAAATCTGTGATTTTAAAAAATCCAGCAACCATAAAATAACAACTTCTTTGATGCTGGACTAAAACAAGCATGAAATTTAGTACCATTCAACAAATGAATGAACATACAGATGTTTTTTTACCTCCGACTCAACTCAGAATTCTTGTTCAAACAGCCTCATGCTTGAGACTTTGTGTGTGTGAATCTACAAAAGCATTATTTAATACTCCAGGGGTTAAAAAAAAAGCAGCAAAGTTTTTTTAAAAAAATATTTGCCCTAATAATGATTTTTCAAAAATCAGCTTCCACATCCTTTCCATTGTTTTTTATGAATTATGGGCTTAAAAAAACACATAAAAGCTAAATATATATGTCTTTTGGTGGCATAGTTCTTTAGTCTAAAAAAAAAAATCTTCATTGTTTTATTTAAAATGTCAAACCTTGATGCTGTACTAATTTTCCAAAGTCAACTCATAATATCAATTTCCCCAAAGGTCAGAAACAATATATTAGGAAATACCACCTGCTACTTGGGGCTTTCACAGGAAATTTGCATTTCCACTTTAAAAAAAGTTTCTTGGGGAGGAGTGGGACTATAAAAGCAGGGAAATTGTAATCTATTTCATAATTATAAAGCACTAGGATCCTCTATAAGTAAGTAGCAGCAGACAAAAAAGATGTGAACTCTCTAATCTTCTTACCTTCTGGCGTTTCCTGAACATAAGCAATTCAGTAGGAGGCAAAGTAGTTTGCATGAAAAAATGCGGGTTCTTTGTTCAGAGTACATTGTTCTTCAGTACTACTAAAATGAGTTTGATCATTAATCAATTTTTGACCACCAATCAATTACAGTTGGATAAACGTTCCACAGAGAGGAAGGTATTCCCTGCATACTTTCTCCAATCCTTGGAATAGTCTATAAGGGATTAGATGGTGGTCATGATTGTGTCCTTTGGCCTCTAACAAGAGAGGGGTTTGGAGACAGCAGCTGTTGGCATTTACTTACAGAGTTCAAGATGATGTCAAGCAAATAGAAAAAAAAACAAAACCCTACTATTTTCATTCATTCATTTACCTGTACCTGTATTTCCATGAGGAAAGTTTATATATATATATATATATATATATATATATATATATATATATATATATATATATATATTTGTCTTCCTTTTTTCTTTTTTAAAAAGAAAAACAAAGTTGTTAAGGGTAGGATGTTTTGTGGCAAATCTTTTAACAATTTTAATTTTTTCTTTTAGATGAAAATTATCTAAAATGGGGGCAGCTAGGTGGCACAGTGGATAAAGCACCAGCCCTGAAGTCAGAAGAACCTGAGTTCAAATCTGACCTCAGACATTTAACACTTTTTAAGCATGTGACTCTGACAAGTCACTTAACCCCCAATTGCCTTAGTAAAAAAAAAAAAAAAAAAAAAAAAATCTAAAATGTGCTCAGGGAGCCATGAGCTTGTTAAGTCAGCAATGTTAATTTTGCTAACCTAAGATGCCAGGTAAGAAAAAATCATGAAGCAAGTAGACATGGTCAGACCTTTATTAGATTTTTAACTACTCACTTTGAACTCCATAATTCAGGAGGGAACTTTCAATTTAATTCAATTCATAAGATCAAAGATTTAAAATTGACTGAGATATTAGAGGACATTATATTTCCATTGCATTTTACAGATGAGGAAACTGAGATTCAGAGTAGGTTAAGTGATTTATGTAAGGTCACATAGCTATTAACTATATGAGGTAAGATTGGAATGTGTCTTACTATCTCCAATACTCTATTTAAAAGAGCATACTGATGTTCAATTCACTTCTATGTGCTTCATTAGTATCCTTAGAATATCCAGAGAAAGGCAGTCTGCAAATTTTGGGTTCTTCTCTCTTGCATAGCAAACTAATGGGAAAGTGGAGTTGGATTAGCCAGTAGGAAGGGTAGGCAGGACTATGTTGTGATCAGGAACAGTGTAAGGAATATTTACATGAATTAGACCACAGATCCATTTGTATGAGTCCAGAAAAACTTCCTAACAATTGGAGCTATCTTAAAGTAGACTTGGCTGTCTTGGGAAGGGTGGGCTCCCTTTCACCAGGGGCCTTCAAGCAGAGACTACATGACTACTTATCAGGTATATTTTAGTGGGGATTCCTTTTTGATATGAAATGGGCTAGATGATTTCTGGGATCCCTTCTGTGATTTTATGGATACATTTTTGAACCATCTGGTTTGAGTAAAGCACTTTTAAGCATTTGGGAATACAAAGATGACCAAAGACATGGTCTCCATAATTAAACTGGAACTAGGAAGTAGAAGGAATCTATACCTTCTGAAGGTCATCTCATCCAATCCATATCAGAAGCAGGAATTCTGTTCACAACAGTCCTGACAATTGGTCATCCAGTTTCCTAATGAAGACTTTCAGAGACGTGGAAATCATTAATAAGTTTATAGTCTAGTAGGGGAGATGTGTACAAAGAGTTGTAATGTAAGTTAGAAAATGATTGGTGGTATAAAAATGAAAAATTAAAATGCTGTAAGGGATTCTTAAAGGGAGGGATCTCTTCTGGCTGAGGGAATAGGGGAAAGCATTGTGGAGAAAGTGGCATTTGAACTAGATCTTGAAGGGTAAAAAACCTTACAACTAGAAGGGGTGTGTGTGTGTGTGTGTGTGTGTGTGTGTGTGTGTGTGTACCTATGCACGTGCATTCATTCTGTTGTATGGACCCTTTCTCAGAATAATATTTTATGGCCTACATTCAAAATTGGAAATTTCAATTTCAATTAGAGGTGGGGGAAAATAAAAATGTAATTTTTTTTCCATCAGAATTCAGGGACCCCTGAAATCTACCTACTGACCCCAAGTAAAGAACTCTTAGATTAGAAGATCCCCGAAGTGATTGCAATACAAATATTGTATGATCCTGCAAAACATAAGGAATAACATCTGAACACATTGTTTTTCAATGCTAAAACACACTACCCAAGAATAGAATGTATACCCTAGAAATGAGTAAAATATTCTCGCCCTGTCTCTCTCTTTTAATCTATTGGGATATTAGCTACAGTCCATCGGAAAAGAAAAACAAGATGAACTTTATGGTTTCTGGAAGCCTCTTTTAGTTGTGTTATTATTAGAAAGTTATACCACATACTTTCTGGTAATTAATTCCAAAGCACCCACATGCTCCCTCTCCTTTTTGTTTTTAAGAGCCAGATAGGTTCCCTCCTCCATGTAGGAGATACACCATGAAAAAGGATTATTTTCCTTTAAGTGGTTGTGGTCATTGCAGAGACAAAACTGATTAGAGGCCTCAGATATGAACACCCATGAGAGGTGGAGCAGGGAGATAAAAGGCAAATTGACCTATGTGATCCAGCGTCTGAGGTTGTCTTGGAAAGTGGACACAGACTTAGAATGTTCAAATGAAATTTTAGAAAGCTCTTTGCTCTGGAGGACGATAGTTTGCATGCCATGAAGAAATAAATTCCATCCCTTGAAGGTTGGTGCTGCTGGCCACACAAGTATAGTGATTTGTAGACACCTGTGGACTATCATGGTCTGGGAGAAAAAAAGCCTCCTTCTTGCACTGATTCATAGTTTGGGGACTTAGGCAAGTTTAAAAACAGTGGTAAGTTGTGCCATTAAAACGTGTCTGGTAAAACTAGCTCTTGCAATACAAACTGGTAAAATGTGTCTGGTAAAATTAGGTCTTATATTGCAAGCCTCTCATAAAACAATGCCATTCCTCCTCTTCCCTACCACAAAATTAAGTTGTTTTTGCCTAAGAAAGTAGAATAGCACTCTTTATAAACAATGTCTTTGCCTAAACAGAACAAACCAGATTTCTTGCCAGACAAGTTGCAACAAACTCAGCATGGCTATCTTGAAGTTTAAATGCAAGCAACTTCTCTTTTTCCTATGAATGGACAGTGAGGCCTTTTAGGAATAGAGGGGTCACATTTTCCTAGCCACAGACCTCCCTCGGAGCTAAGAGCTTGTTGGGAAATGTGGCTGCGGGAGAATCTGGCCCCGAGTTTCAAGTTACATTGGGAGCCTTTCTCAGCTTCCTGCTGGTGGTGGTGAGCTTGCTAACCTTTCATTTGTGATCTTGGCAGTTAACGAGATTGTAAACCAGCATCCAAGCTGATTGAATGCAGGTTTAAAGGGCAGAAGAAAACGGTTGTCGTTTAATGATTAAACAACTTTTTATTGCTAGAGGTCCGCGTTCTTTCAGTTTTTGATACTTAAATCAATGCGAATGTGAAATGTACACCCCATGCTGCATGCCATGTTTAACTAGGACTTCACCACACTGCCAGAGGTGGTAAGTGTAGCATATGTCTAGTGAGTAAACCATTACCCTGGGAATACCAAAGGAAAGAAAATAAACATCATTTTAAAATACACAGCTTAGGTTACTACTGGTAGAAAAGCATTTTTTGAGGGTGAGGTGTTTTTACAGTGGCTGAGTGAAATAAGAATGGTCTTATAGTAGACAGGTAGTTGTCAAAATGTGGATTTCCATTAGCTCTAAGTAGAATACAACATTCTCTTTGGAGCTATAGAAAAAAAGCTAAATATTCAAATCACTGGGATTTTATAATTTTTTTGAGTAAATTGGACTGAGGGAGGGAGTGGTAGCCTGATGTTGGTTGGATTTAGATGATCTGATTCATTTAATATCCCAGTTCTGCAATTTAATACTTGGGTGATGTTGGACAAATAATTTAATTTCCCTGAGTCTTAGGTTCCTCATCAGTAAGGGAATCCCTCAAATAATGAGTCATGTAATGAGTCCCTCATCAGTGAAGGAGTTAGCTTACACAGACTTTGAATTTCCTTACAACTCATCACAACTCATCATCATGATCACTGGAAAACAGATTTAGTGTTGGGAGGAACTATGTTATCAAACACTTTATTTTATAGATGGGGCACCCTAATGATTTACTCAAGGTCAGCAGCTAGGAAGTGACAGAATAAGGATTTAAGGTCAAGTCCTTTAAGCCCCAATTCTGTATTCTGTCCTCACTAGGTTTAAATCAAGGGATTCACATATTCCTTTTTAATCCCATTTATGAGACTAAGAATTTTCTTTTCACTGCGTTTGTTTGAAAGTTAAGGAAAGACCAACTGTAGTGAAACACACCTATAATTCCTGCTACTGGGGGAAGCTGAAGTAGGTGAATTGGTTGACCTTGGGAATTCTGAGTGTCAGGGGACCAGAGCTGATTGAATGTTCACACTAAGTCTAGCAACTCCAAGATTTGGAGAAGTCAAAGTCAAAGTCAAAAGTCAAAACAGGATCAGTAGTGGGATTATTGCCTCCCGCTGATCCTCCTCCCCTCCTCCCCATAAATAAATTACTAAATGAATAAATAAATGCTAAGTTGAACTAGGGAAATGGAATGGTTTTAGTGGTAGTTTTAATTATTATCTATTAAAGATGACTTGAGATTTGTTCTGATCTTTAATATCCATAAACAAAATGTCCATTTTCATGAGAATATGCATGTGAAATCTGTCCATGGGGTAGAGACAGAAAATGTTGAGAGTTCCAATGAAGTTGGTAAAATGCCTTCCTATATAACTTCTTCCCGAAAATAGCCCTAATAGCAAGAGGATGTACAGCCTATTCTTTCCCCAAAGGATCCATTCTCCAATCTAGGACAAGCAACCATTCCAGAAACAGCTTTAGCACTCTCTGTTCTCTTTTCCTCCCTCTTTTAGTAACTTCCTTCCAATAAGCATATATGCAAACCTTGGAACATGCAACCAAAAATGCATCCAAAGATTTTCTCATCCATTTAAAACATATACTTGTTGTTTTTTACTTGCTTTTGCAGTACCACTACTGAAATGCTCTTTTGAATAGTTCTATAACCACCACTAGAAGGCAAGAAGTGCAAAACTCTCATTAAGGCTAAAATTCAAGCAGAGTGACTTTTACCAGAACACATTTGATAAGCAACTGCTGTTTGCACATTGCTAGAAGAACACTTAGCTCAGGCAGACTTTGGCCCTCAAAGAGCTTACATAGGGGAATAAGATGTCAACACAGAGAATCAAAAAAAAGCAATTTTACAACATAATTACATCAAAGCAAAGCAAAATATAGTGTGAATTCTAAGAATTGAGGGAATAAGGGAAAGTACATTATTAATGGAGAAAGAGGAAACAGGGAACCTGGGGTATCAGAATTCAACTATAAAGGAATTCAACCATGGACAAAGTTAGGAGGATAAGCATTCTGGGTATAGGGAAAAGGGTAAACAAATTAATGGAGTGTAAATGCATAATGAGTGTCTAAGTGGGTTTGGTATAGGCATATATCGTGTATGATGGGGAGTAATGGGCTGAGACTAGAAAGGTTAGGTTTTATAAAATTGTGAGAGGCCTTGAAGTTTAGACTAAGAGATCTATGTTTTATTTTGTGGCTCAAAAAGGAACTGAGAGAGATATTCAATAATAGAATTTAAAATTGTGGCTACCTCTCTTAACCCTTTCCCCAAGATTGAAAGTCAAATTCCAATTAAGGATTGAAAATAGATTTTATGCATTATTTAGGTCTCCATTTTTTTTCTTCAGTCTTTCAATTATTTTTACATTGTTTATTCACTATTTTTCAGCATGTCTGTAAAATGGTAGGTAGGGAAAAGAGAATTCAAACTACATTTTTTGTACCTTAGCTCTATCAAAAATTTCGATGCTGACTTGGTTAAATCCAAATGTTGGACAAAAATGAATCTGCCTTACAAAATTTCTCTTAATGTCAATTATCTCTCATGTAGTCTCAGATATTTGGATGTAGATTACAAGATGACACTTTCTTATTATCATTTATTTCTACTTCAATTTAATTCTATCCAGCAAATGACTAATAAATGCCTACTTAAAGTGTAGCCTGATACTTTGTATCAGGGATACAAAGGCATGAAACATATTATCACCACCCCTAATGAATCCATAGATGGGGATGCAACATGTGCACAGATTAGTATAAGTACAATGCAGAGTAGGAGGGATATGTATGAAAAATTTATATGTCAGGGAAAAAATCATATTCAAACTGAGCCTTAAAGGAAGATAAGGAATCTTAAATAGATAAAGTGGAGGAAGTACATTTCAGACATTTCAATTCTTTTCATAGAATTCAGAATCCAAGAAAATATTCCTTTTCTCCCTCACTAGTCAGGCCTTTTACAGATTATAAAAATATCTCAATTTAAAAATGAGTTGTGTTGCTTAATTTTTAGCTTTTCTAATTTATTTTTCATTGCATGCCAAATTCAGTTATTTAGTTTTTTTCTTTCTACTGCTGACAAAAGTGTAGAGTGACAGAAATTATCCTCTAAAGATTGTTTTGGCTGCATCTCAAAACTTACGGCATGTTGTCCCACTGTTGTAATTTTCTTTGATGAGACTATCTATTGTTTCTATGATTTGTTGCTCATTGATCCATAAATTCTTTAAGATTAAATTATTTAGTTTCCATTTTAAATTATATTAAATTTAATTATTTGAATTATTTAATTTTATGTTTGAATTCTTTTTTTCAAATGTCCTTTATTGATAACTTTTTACTGCATTATGGCTTATAAAAGAAGAATTCAATATCACAGCTTTAAAAATTGTTTATTAAGTTTTTATGGTCTAGCATATATTTAATAAGAAATAAGATAAATTCTGTTTGAGCATAATATCCCATTTTCAAGGATAAAAGGATTTTAGTGATAATCAGTGTCAGAAATCTAACAGATAAAAGATTTAGTTTGCTAAGGAAATATCAACAGTATTTAAAGGAACAATTTCAGAGGTAGAGAGAATGCACATATAATGAATTCAAGTGAACAGAAGAGATGGGGGTATTATGCATAAAATGGTGATATTCTACTCTGAGAAAAATCAGCTCAAGCAATTATATAGTAGCAGTATACTTCTCTACTGTTCTCTTTCCTTTCTTTATTCTCCCTTTATGTAGCTGAAGGCTAGGTCCTTGAGATAAATGAATAAAAGTCAAGGTAGAAGAAAATTAGGAAGATGTTTAAAATGATAAGTGTGTATATGTATAAGATGGCCTAATATGGAATCAACTGGTTGGTAGAGGATAAAAGGGAAGGAAGATAAAGAATCTTAAATAGGTAAAGTGAAAAAAGAAAAGAGGAGCTGAAGAGCTAATGAGTTAGTCATTTCCCAAACTAGTCACCAGGTGGTGTTGTCAACTCTGAGCTGCTTAGTTGCTCTAAGAAGTGATTTGGGAACTGCATGGTGAGACAGAGAACAATAATCCATTGGTAAATTTGAGAATTTTGCAGATTGGATACTCATATCCTGAAAGTGACTATGCTATGTTTAATTTGGAGCCCAATAACCTAAAAGATACTGCACTTGGAGATTCACAAACTTATCAGAAATAATTTAAGAGAACACTAAAGAGATTTGAATTTTTTAGTTTGATGAAAGAACAACTTGGTTTTTTCACTATACTAAAGAAGTATGAAAAGCATCATGGTGGAATGAAAAGAAAATAGAATCCAAGTAAGGAGTCTGAGCTCTGATACTTATTATCCATCAGCAAATCTCTTAGCCTTTCTAAATCCTAATTTCTATCTAAAAGATGGCATTACAAACAGACTATGTTGCCTATTTCAGAGTTGTGAGGGGGGAAATTCTTTGCAAACCGTAAACTACTATGTCAATGTGGAAATTTTTTTCATGTTTGAAGTATGAGCGATTTAGCTCATTTCCACTTATCTGTTGGTTAAAACATCACAGAAAGGGCATAAATTATAGCAGGAGACTAGAGTGATGAACTTGAAATCAAGAAGATTCATAAAAATCTAGCCCCTATGTTATGGGCAGATCAACTTCTTTGAATGTTAGTTTCTTCAGCTCTAAGATGTGATATTTATAGTATCTGTTTGTGGTAAGAAGAGTTATTGTCAGATTCAAATGAGATAATGTTTGGAATATAATTTTGATCTTTAAGCACTACATCAATGTCAGTTATTATTAAGAATGCTTTCATTACAAGAACAACATAAAAGTAAAACAGCCACATTTTCCTATTTCACTCACTTACTAACTTCTATCTTTTACTAATTGAAGAAGTTAGCCTAAAGTCTGAAACCTGGGTAGGAGAAAACAAAAGAAAAGACATAAATCTCTTGTAGAACACAGAGAATTTGGGAAGAAACACTTATTGAAATTGGCACCTCTGACCTAATACAGAAAAGTCTGAATCTGTATGTACTCTGAAGCCCTGAAGTTGCATTGATGTTTCTCCAATACATTGTTGTGGGTCACCTCTGTTTTAGGGAGCAGAAGTAGTTATAATTAATTTTCCATGGTAAGCCAGAGATGTCTGGACTCAAATTAGGGTAATTTAAACTTTAAAGACTCTCAGTGTTATACTAGACTGACATAATTTAAACTCAATGTGGTGATGCTTAGAGCCTTTGTAAAGTTTAAATCAGATTTTTCTCCCTCGATAAATAATGTAAAGAATTTGAAAAAAAAAACTTTCAAAGCTGATTTTCATCTATATTCTTGGGGAAATTTCAATTAAGAGCTAACATTATATAGTATTTTAAGATTTATTTACATATTTTATCACTTAAACCTCATAACAATATTGTGAGATAGGTTGATGCTTGCATTATCCCCCTTTTACAAATAAGGAAACTGAGGCTGAGAAAGTTCAAATGATTTTCCTAGGATCACAAAGTAGTCTTTCAGGTAGAATTAAAACACAACTTTTTCTGCCTTCCAAGTCCAGTGCTCTCTATCCATTGTGTCAGGCTATCTATCAATTTCTACTAGGGATAAAACTATATGTAGGTAAAACTAGATTTTATAGTTCTTCCATTTACTTATCCTTCCAAAAGAATTACCAAAAGGACACTTCTTTCTTCCCCTAGGAATTTTTTTTTCTTCATTATATTGTTTGTGGTAGTGAAAACTATAGTTACATGCTGATTTCCATTTTAAATCCCCTACTTCCAGATTCATAGCTTTTTAAAAAGTTATCCTTTTAAGTGCCCCAAAATTTTTCATGGTTGATCTCCACCCAAAGGTGACTTTTTTCCCTTCTAAGAGTTAGAGAAAAATGTGTTCAGCTGTTTTTAAATTAGAGGAGGGTGAAAAATGACATTTTTTATGCTTTCAAAGCAATTTACTTTTTTTTTTTAATCAATGCATACCGACAACTCAAAATCAGTACAGATTTAAAAGTTGAAACTTTCCATGTGTCCAGAACTCTTTGAAGAAGAACCTATAAACTAATTACTTGAGAGGGAGAGAAAAAAAAGTAATTCTTAAACCCAGCTTTGCCCAGTTTCAAAATAAAATAAACACATCCAAAATGTTCACCAGCATGCACGTAGGCTATATAGGTGCTATTCCCAATTGACTTTTGTATGTTTTGTTTAATTGATGCTCTCATAATTGTACACAGTAGTTTTTCCTAAGATGTAATTTTAACAGCAATTTTAAAGAAAAAGTTTCAATCACATTAAAACCTTCTTGTCCTGGACCTGTTTACTTATATCCAAAACGATTCTTATTCTGGCAGTGAAAATGCAACAGTATTAAAGCTGAGCAACAAAAGATATTATAAGATCACTCTTAGGTGTTTTAGGGAGCAACGGAATTCACTCTCGAACCTGGAATTTCAACCTTGAAACAGCTGTTCTCCTGAATTGGGAAGAAGATGATGTCAGGATGCTTGTTTTTTATTATTCTTAAACAGAATTAGTTCTTCTCTATCATGAAGAAAGCCAAACAGAAAGATGTGGGTAAAAGTGTGCTACATTCCTGACAATCCATGAAGCCCGGACATATGCCATAGTTACATCTTTATGCTCATTCTTCACCTGAGAACTCTGATTACTTGTAGGAATATTGAAAGCATATGTCTCACTAGTGTTGTCAGTCACTGTTTATAGATTTAAATTTCACATATGGAATCATAGTCTGATACAGGCATTGTTGCAGTTTGCAGACCTGTCTCATCTGTCTTAGCACTATAATTTTAGGGGTTTCTTAGATATTTCATTGTAGGATTGATTGTGTTACATGTGGAGTTTGCAAGAAAGCTTTCCAATGATGCCTTCTGACTGAGTTCAATTTGACATTTAATGATCCCCAGTTGGTGAAAATAGAAAACTACTTATAATCAAAATGAAATGAGTAGCCCTTTTAATCAATGTTGTCCATAATACACAGAATGTGAGCATTTGTCAGCCTGGTAATTTAGCAGAAGACTGGAAATATAATCCTATTCTAGGCTTGTTGTTTTTCAATATCAAATATTCAAATCTCTGCTGCTATTGAAGACTCTTTTAAGATGATTAAGGATTTGGAAGATGGGGTCTAGAAGAAGAATGATAATAATGCAAATCCATCAAAAGAAGGTATCAGTATCATTTGTATCTCTTGGCATAAGACAGCTTTGATTTCTGACATCTCAAAAGGAATCCGGAGTCATACCATATTCTAGATCAATGGTAAAAGCCCTCAGAATGTTATTAGCACACATAAAAATACATTGAATCTTATTCTGATCATTGATCATTTGGGAGTATACACCTATTAATCTCTTCTCCGAATAATGTTTTTAAATGCATAAAACAGATAAAGCGTTTTGAATATATTATATAAATGTAGAGCTGGCCTAGGAAAGTCATTTAATCGCTTAGTACTCTAGGATTGAAGTATCAGACATGCATTCAGAATGACTCTGGTGCCTCCTGAATCAGATTAAAATGTAATTGGGAAATATTGAACAAAATAAAATAAAATATAATCTTACTATATTTTTTAATTTTCAAAATCAATATAGACCTTATGCATGTTTAGTGATCCCCTTTTCTATCTGAATTCACTGCCAGTAGTCTAGGGACTCTCTAAGAGGACAAGTGGTAGAGGAGATGCTGAGCTTTATTTGATCAATGTTATTTCAGGTCTGGTTCCTCTTCTTATCCTTAGGATTATCTTTACTCCAAGCTAATACATATAAATCTATCCACATTTCTCAATATCTTTTCTTTTTTTCTCTTCACCCAAGATCATCTCCTCTTAAAATTCCTTATATGACAAACTTGAGAGGAAGGAGAGAGAATTATTATATTTATTTGAATATTCTTTGATTTTGCTAAGGTTAGAAGTAAAAGAAATTGTAGGATTGGAAGAATAGTTGATTTCAAAAACAATTATTTGTCTATGCCAATCCAAATTGGATAGAATACATAGAAATAGTTTGGTTATTTATTGTGAAGAACCTGGGAAGAAGTAATGGATAGGGAAGTGGGAGTGATCTTTTCATAGAACTTCCAAACTGGAAGTAATCTCAGTGGTCATGATGTTCAAAGCACATCTAAAAATAATTGGTTTTGAAACATACCCAATCATCCAAACTTTGTTTAAAGACCTCTAGCAAAGTGGAATCCATTCATTACCACCTATGAAAACCTATTCTCATTTAAAAAATATTTCCTTATCTGAAACCTACATTTGTTTGTTTGCCACTTCTGGTTACTCTCCATTCTAACTCTCTGCAACAAGTCTAAAACCTCTTCTTTCTGAGGTCATTTATCATTCATCTTATCTGTATCTTGTTTATACAGTTAGTCTCAAATTTTCTCCCCTATTAGACTGTAAACTCTTGACCAAAGGGTTTTTGACCAAGAGTTTTGGTTTTGACTCCCCCAACAATTCTGTGACTACAAAGCATGGTAATAATTTACTGTTTTAGAAGTAGACAAACATATGGCATTTTCCAACTCTACAAAGCAATATAATTCCTTTCTTCTCTCATAAAGCTATTTTTTCTTTCCCTCCTTTTCCCCTACTTATCCTTTCTTCTCCCTTACTTCTACCTTCTTTGTTCCTGCTTTAGACTGTTATAGAACCAACAGGAATTGTGGAGTCTTTGTTCCAAAAAATTGCATCACATTTATGAGCCCCTAAATTTATCTACAATTGCCGCATTAATTTCCTCTCCATTAATTTCCTCCTTACCTCCATGCAATTCTTTCTTCCATTCTTAGATTCCATAGAAAATTGTTGCTATATTAAAAAGCCATAAAAAATCTCTTTCTGACTGGATTGGCTTCTTCCTAGTTCCCTATATCTCTTTGCTCCTTCTGATAATGCTCACCTTATTCAATTTAAAACTCCTGGTAGCGTGTGTTACCTGGCCCTCAGATATACATTCTTCTCATTCACTTCTGATGGCTCCCCTTCATCTCTCCTCTCCTACCCCAGCTTCCAAATGGTCTGCCCTCCAAGACTCAGTCTTGGGGTATCTACTCTTCTTATTCTATATTCACCCCTTCAGGGAGATAACTAGATCAAATGGATTCAGTTAGCACCTGAGATCTATACCTTTAGCCCTAACCTTTCACTCTTCTTTGTAGTCCATTATTTCTCATCGTTCAATTCATACAGAATGACTATCTCACATATATTTAAAATAAATAAGTCTAAAATAATCCTCATCATTTTCTCCATAAGTTTTTCCTGAATCCCAATTTCTACATCGTCAACAGAAACACTGTTATTTTTGACATCTTTCCTCTCTCATCTTTCCCCATCTAGTCCTTCACTAAGATGCATCAAATCTTGCTTTGTAATACTTTATCTGTTTCCATGATCAGAATGTCAATTCATGTCTTCACTATCTCCCCTCATATAAAATCCTAAGATAAGAGAGTTAACCCATGAATTAATTTGGTAAACTACATTAGAATAAAAACTTTGGAATTTTCTTATGGGGAAAACAATTTTTGAAGTAGTTTTTAATGAATTTTTTCTCCATATTTCTTCTCTTTTTTAGTCTTCTTTTCAGTTTCATCATGGATGCTCTTGGTATAGTTTTGTTTAGTTTGATATCTTGCCACGTTTTCTTTAAAATGATTTTTATCTTCCATTGCTTCTCTCTAATTTATAAGAAGGTTCATAAGCTTCTTTTTTTCCTTTGTAAGATTTTACAGATGAGTTTCTATTCTTATACAATATTGGCTTTCGTAGTCATTTATTCTTGGCAAATAAGTCAAATGTTAATTTATTTATTGTTTATTAGGTGTTTATTAGGTTCTTTGGGATCCTTGTTGTAGCAATTCATTTATATTACTTTTAACTTCTAGATAAAAACATTGTAATAAATATTGATATCCTTTATGTTATCCATTTCTAATTTTTTATTTCCAATATCCTGTTTAAATAATTTGGAATCAAACTGTTGTCATATATAATACCTTTTCCCTGGAAAAATCACTCAATCTCTGTCTCAATTTTCTCAACTATAAAATTGGGATAATATCACCTATCCCCTAGGTTACTATGAGAATCAAATGAGATAATATTTTTTTAAAGCATTCAGCATAGTGCTTGGTACATACTAGGCACTTAATAAAATATTTGTTTCTTTCCTTTCCTTCCTTTCATTATTATAAATGCCGATCTTAACTGACAAAGCAATGATCCAGCTTTGTAGACAAATAACTCAAAGATTACTGCACTTTCATAACTGAACTTTTCCTTTTGGTTAAAAGTTGGTTAAATTTTTATTTGTTGCATGGTTATTTGGTGCTCACCATTTATAGCATCTATCAATCTTTTTTTTTTTTTTTTTAAGACAGCATTCATCATGAGGCACAAGATTTCTCTGTAATCTGCAAACTGTGGCCTGTCTCATTTCGTTTTCTTGAACCATACATTCTCCTCTACTTCTTCCCATCCTCTTCTTTTCCAACCCTACCAATATACTCTCTCCCCCTCAAAAAAAGATTGACTGAAAGAACATTAGTAACTATCAATCTACAAACCATGTAAGCAATTCCATATAAACAAAAGTTTTATAAAGATTATCAATACACAAATTTGAGGGCATCTTTAATAAAGTATTGGTAGGGAACAAGAAAGCTTTCCCAAGTAATATTCATGACATTCTTCTGTTTTGGATCTCTTCCAACCTATCTCATTGCTCCTTCTCAGACTCGTTTGGAATTCATTAACCAAATTACACTATCTAACTGTAGGTATACCTTCAAGATTCCCAAGTCCCAGAATAAGAATCTTGTGTCTTTGTTTTTCTAATCAAAGTTGGGGGTGACCTGGCCTCCAATGGGGAGGCCAAAACCAAAGAGAACCTGATTGAGATGGCTTATGTTTTTCTAGCCACAGTTACCAGAGGCAGCTGGGTCTTATAAAGCTGCTAGCATTCCTCAAGTCTCAGAAAGGGGCATAATCAGACATACCTAAAAGCCAAACCATCTGCCAATCAGAGTTGTCTTATGTTTGCCAGGGGAGCTCCAAATGATATCAAGCCAATCAGAAAGAAGATACCCCTAGGTTTAAAAGGCACTGTTGGCCCTTACTTTAGGGTCTTTTGGCACAAATGGGGACAGACCATAAGATCCCTTTACTAATAGGTTTGGCGCCATATTAATAAATGATATCTCCCTTGGAGAGTTGTTTCAGTTTGCCCTTTGTTAAATTCTGCTTGTGATGTGTTTCTATGAAAACCTTTGAAGAAAGAATTTTTTTTGTTTCATTATTTTTGATAAGACTTTCAGGGTCTATTCCCAACAATGTAATTATTGGGTCAGAGGTTGTGATTATTTTTGTGCTATTTATTTTGTATTGCCATGTTGCTCTTCAAAAAGATCCAAGTAGATCTAATTTAACCATTAATGAATGAAAGTGAATGTTTCTCCAAATCTATCTGTTGGTTTTTTAATTATTTTTGCCAAACTGTTAGGGTAGGATTGTCTCAAAGTTGTTTCAATGTGTAACTCTTTGATTATTAATGATGATGAGCATTTAAGAGAGTCATTATTAACAATTCTCATTTCTTCTTTTGAAAATTATCTTTTTATATCCTTGGAGCACTCATCAATTATGGATTATACATTACTATTACAAATATTTTAAGTTTTTTTTTTTTTTTTACAAAAACAATGAGATTAAAGAAAATCTGTCAATATCCAAATAGTATGTTATATGCCTACCTAGAAAGTCCTTAATAACTTTTATTGCCTGGGAATTAGTTGCCCTATGTATATTTATTATAATGTTCATTAATAATTCTATAGTCTTTTGTTTGAAGAAATTTTCCTTGATGATCCTCACTTCATGCTGTCCCTATGCTACTTTGAATTTCTCTAGTATACATATATTTTATACCACAATGTGATGTTTTGCTTATATGTGATCTAGGAAATATTCTGTAGTTATTTAATTAAGTAAGTCTTCTCTCCCTAAGTAAAATGTGCCCTTCAGGGCATATAGCATATTTAAAGTTTTTTTTTTTTTTTAATAGTTCCACATGTATACATTTGTAGTAGGTAATAAACAAGTGTTTATTCAGGTAAATAAAATTGTGAAATCCAAAGATGTAAAAGAATTAAAGATGGGAAGAAATTCTCCTTTTGGGTACAGTTCTTTCAGGTCAACAATATTATGTGAGAAGCATGTAGTGATTTCTTTGAAAAACTACATAATTTAATATGCATATGTTAACTCAGAAATCAAAGATTTGGAAAAGGCTTGTTAAGACATTCTACACATATATAGTCAGGATAGGAATGATTCTTAAGCTTTCTAGTCTGTTATATGG
The DNA here is from genome assembly GCF_902635505.1 of Sarcophilus harrisii. Taxonomy (NCBI): domain Eukaryota; kingdom Metazoa; phylum Chordata; class Mammalia; order Dasyuromorphia; family Dasyuridae; genus Sarcophilus; species Sarcophilus harrisii. The sequence goes on from NC_045430.1 coordinate 73,429,642, forward strand.
TATGGAACTAAATGCTTCAAGCTGGGATTTTAGGAATGTTTATTAGGTTTTTCTATTTACTTAACTAAATAGTTATTTTATTTTAATGTGCCCAGGGAGGCATTGGACTAATAAGCACATTAGAAATAGATGGAGAAAAGTGAAAAACAAATTTAACAATCAAATTCCCACTACCTCCACCAAAAGATGTCTGTGGACTAATAAGCTTTATGTCAAGGAGTCATAACTCTTGGTTGACCTTGATTTCCATTGTTTTCATCTATTTAAATGAAATCATTTTTCTATCACCTTGAGATTTATTCAATTATACCAAATTCTCAGTTATCCACATTGTCCCTCTTCCCCAAGAAATGAATGTACAAATCATTCAGTTTTTTCTTATATATCTCTCTTATTATCTGGATTTAGGCCAATTAATTTTTATTTGACCTCACCATCTGAAAATAGACAGGGGATTGCAAAGAACTGTCTTAGAAATGAACCTTTTACTTTAGTAGAATAAAGCTAAAACTAACACCAACATTTTAGTTGGATAAACTTAAATTTGAAAAGGGCATAAAAGCAAAATCAAAACACCACAAAGGGAAAGATAGAGTAAATTCAACAAATATTTGCTAAGCACCTAATAAGTACAGAACACTTCTTTGAGTGAGTATACATTAAAAAAAATAGCAAAGGCTGATGAGCTACAAGTTTTGAACAGTTAAAGCAGGAAATTAGATGCAACTTGTAAAAGACCAAAAAGGAAACAGAAACACATTAGAAATAAGAGAAGGCTAATGGACTCAGGAAGGAAAGCTGATAATAGATAACACCAAAGAGTCAGAAGCATTTAATGTTTCTTTTAGCCTCCATTTTTATGAAGAAAGCAAATTGGGAAGAGAGAACACACCTGAGCCAACAATGAGGTTCATAAAAGAGAAGAAAGAGAAACACAAAAATGAATCATATATTCAGCCCATTCATGAACTGTGAGAAAGGTCGAGAAAGACAAGCTTCTAATCTGGAGACTCTTAATCTAGACTCCATGAACTTAATACAAAATATTACACACATACACATACATGCATATATGCCTGTGTGCGTATATGTATGTATTTCATTATATATATATATATATATATATATATATATATATATGTATTTATACCTATATAATTTTGATAATTATATTTTAAAATGAGTAGTTTCCCTAGGTAATCCTATATATTTAATTTTATACATATGACATTTTGCTTTTTATTTTTTTAATGAAAAAGGGTCCATAAATTTCCCCAGACTGCCGAAAAGATCCAACATATCAAAATAAAAAAATTAAGTACTTCTCTGGTAATCTCTGGGACTACTTCAGAGACCCCAGAGATATTCCATTTTAATGTTAAAGCTATCGTCTCTAATATTAAGACTTAGGTCCAAGTTCCTTAGGTTTTGCCTGGAAACTTGTGGTTTTAGCAATCACTTTCTCATTGAACCTGGTTCAATCTGGCAAAATCTGGTGATTCTTTCCTCAGAGGTGGTTTGGGGCAACAGCACCATGGTGAGTTGATGAGAAGTGAAGAAAATTTGGGGAAAGACAAGTATAAGAAAGATGTAGGGATCCTAGGAAATCTGTCAGATATAGCATTATTTTTTAAATTATTAAATTGATATTTAAAATAATTAACTAATGACATGATTAAATTAATAATCAAAATTATCCCCAAAAGTTTATTAAAATTTAACTAATTTATTTCATTCATTAGTTTAAAAGTTTACACACCTGTATGTACAGTATAAGTACAAGCATCTCTAAAATTCTTGATATGGATAAGATACATTTTGTGTCTAATTTCAGCTTTCATAAGGACAGGGATGTGAAAAGTATAGTTTAGGGGAAAAAAAACTTCAAAGCAACTAAATGTTGGATAATAAGACCTGTGAGCAAAAGTTAAAGGAAGTAGATGATTCATCCCTGAAGAAGAAAAGACCAGAGTGAAAGAATAATATATAGGAGAAATTAGTGTAAAAGGATGGTGACCAGCTGTTGTGAGGAAAAAGAATAGGAAATGGGTTTACTGTGTAGTATAAAGGAAAAATTCCATACCATAAGGGTTCAAAGTATTGAAATTAGTTCCTGAGGGAGACTATGAAGTTCCTTTTTTTCTCTTTGAGACTCAGTCTCCTGTTTTACCCATAGTGAAAGAATAGAGGCACCTCATATTCTGAAATGGCTGCTGATGGTCACAGAAATTCTGACTTTTTCCATTTCTGATGTGCGCCAGCTTGTCTTTCTGTAAGTTCTAGATTCAGTATGACTTGCTCGATAAGCTAAGCCCACTACAGCTCAGAGGCTCCCAAATTCAAGCAGTTAAGCAGCCTCAGCCTCCCCAAGGAGGAAGAATTATAAGATATGAGCCACCACACCAAGTTGTGATTCTCTTTCCCTAATTAGCTAATTTGACCACTTACATTCAACTTTTTATTAATTAATTCATATTTAGCTTTTTCTTTTTTTTATTTCATTCATTTGTTCATTTATTGTTGAGGAACAAAATTGATTGACTTTAGTGAGGAAGGGGAATAGCAGAAGGGAAAATCTTCAGGGGATGCACAGAAAGGAGGACAGGATTAATACACACTGGACTTTTGGAGGACTAACAGGGAGGAATAGTGTTGGGGAAATAAGATGGAAAAAATGCAGCAAAACAGGGCACTGACTATAACTGCAATTCCTTTGTGTAAATATGTACTTCCTGTAACTATGTTTGTATAATAAAAAGCTATAGAATCTTTTCCTCTGGAAGTCTTTTAAACTGCAATAGATTTTTATCTGAACGGGAGCATCTTGAGTGGTCCCATACCTCAAGGTCAGTGGAAGGACTTCATGTTCTCAAGGTCTCTTTCAATTCCATCAGTTTATAGGTCATTATGCCTGTCCCATATTTTCTGGAAAATTCAAATATTTGTTTAATAATTGTATGTTGTTCCTCTATGTCTTTTGGGTCACACATTATAGGTGAAATTCATCTCCTTAGCTTCTTTACCTATATGAAATAAGTGAAATTTCTAATTTTTAATGCTATCTGCTACCCAGATTGTTTGCATGAAGGTCAGGAGAACAGGCATAGGAGTGTTTGGATTGCAATTCATAACAGACAGGGACATATTAAAGAAACAGCAAAGTAACAATCATTCTAAATGAACTGCTTTATGGACAATTTGTATGTGTTAAGTTTAACATAGAGCACTAGGTGATGCAGTGGATAGAGTGTCCAGCCTGGAGTCTGGAAGACTTTTTCCTGTTCAAATCCAATTTCAGCCACTTAGTAGATGTGTGACCCTGGGCAAGTCACTTAATCCTATTTGCCTCAGTTTCCTATTCTGTAAAATGTGCTGGAGAAGCAAACTATTCTAGTATCTTTGCCAAGAAGACCCCAAATAGCATCAAAAGTCAGACACAATTGAAAATTGCCCAAAGTTTAATAGGTGAACTGTAACATTGGAGTTGTAGTTAGACTTGCATTCCCTCCTCTCTTTCACATCTTAGAATTCCTACTTCCTTTAAAGATTCTGTTCAAGTGCCATCCTTTTCAAGATTTTCCCCAATGCATTTATTTTGAATATATCTTATATTTATTTATAAACATACATGTTGTAACCAACCAAGGGAAATATAAGCTGCTTGAAGGCAATATCTTATTTTTGTATTTGTATCCTCAGCCCCTAGCATTAGTATACAGTAGTTAGTAAACATTTATCAAGCACCTCCTATTTGCTAAGCACTGTGCTAAATGCTGAGGATACAAAGAAAGGCAAAAGACTATCCTTACTTAAGCATAGAAGTAACAGATGTACAAAAAGCTATATGCAAGATAAATAGGAAATAATGAGCAGAGAAAGCATTAGGATTATGAAGGATTGAGAAAGGCTCCCTGTAGGTGCTTAATAAATACTAGTTAATTGATAGATCGTAGGCAAGGGAAGCATATCTAATAAACTCTGGGAAGAAGAAAACACAACTCTGGTATCCTTTTTCCCTTCTCAAGAGTTTTTAAGACATGCCTTTCCTGGGGAAGCCCACCTGGTAAAAAATGTTCTTAGGGGCATCATGAAATCCATTCTTCTTTTTTCTCCCAAAAGGCTAATCTATTTTTGTCTAATATTTAGAATATGGGGTTGAACTGGAGGGCATAATGAAAAAGGTTTGCTCCTTTTCCAACTCTGGAGAGGTCTTAAGAGATGGGGTGATTTCAGTCCCAATAGAAGAGTTTGGTTTCAATCTAAACCAATAAATCTAAATCAGTCTGATCTAAATCAGTGCAATGATCTTTCCTATTGTGGGCTGGATTACATCCTTTGGCTCACTTTAAAGCTGACAGGATTTCTTAAAGTCACTCTGACTTTAAAGGCTCTCTGAATCAGGACCTGGCAGTCCCTATACCACTTCTTTTTTATGCTTAAAATGCAAATAAATGAGAAAAAATGTATTTTATGATGTATTTTATCATATTTAAATATATAAAATATATCTGTGTAAATAATTTTGGCATCTATTAGGGTACACACTTAAAAAGGACATTTTTGTTCATATATATGGTTTTGGAAGCCTTCAAAAAGACACAGATATGTAGCAGCATCCTACAGCTTAGGCAGAATAAGTTTACCAAGAAAGTGTGCAAAGACCAAAAGAATTTTTTAAAATGTCCATGAAAACTGGCAATGAAAATTTAAGACAGCATGAGGTAAAAAAACTGATGTTCATGAAGTCAGGAGGACCTGAGTGATGAGGCTTAAGAAGAGTAGATGGCATAATTAAACTTTTACCTGTTACACTACACTAATTATATGCACTAATTGCTGACTTAGTTGAGATAGTACAGTAGATGGAGAGCTGGTTCTGAAGACTGGAAGAGCTGAATTCAAATCCAGTCTTACTGAGACATTTACTGACTATGTGACCTTGAGCAAATCAATTAACCCCATATTTGCCTCAATTTCCTCCTCTGTAAAATGGGAATAAGTGATAGCACCTACCTCTCAAGTTTGTTGTGAAGATCAAATGAAGTAATAAGTATAAATCACAGCACAGTGCGTGACACATGTTAAGTGGCATACAGATGTTAAATATTGTTACTATTACAAAATGCTTAACCTCTATTTGCCTCAGTTTCCTCATCTGCAAAATGGGAAAAATTGATAGCACTTATCTTCCAGGCTTCTTGTGATCATTAAATGAAGTAATAACTAAATCACTTAGCACAGTGCCTGGCACATGATAAGTGCTTTATAAATATTAGTATTATTATCATTACAATTATACTTGATTATTTCTCTTTCCCTGAGATTAAATAATAGTGAACTTTCAAAAGTGGAAAATACTGCTGATGCTTGTGTCAATACCTTCGTTTCTACTCCCTTCATGTAGAATGTAAATTCCTGGAAGTAATAAAGCCACACTTCAGAATTCTATCTGTACAAGTATTGTGAGAAACATCAAAAGTGGGATAACAAAATTAAACTCCGGGTTAATAATGAAAATTTCAGAGATAATAAGCTTGAAATGTATAAAAGCTCAGGCAGAAGTCTAGCCAAAATAGCTCCCCACAATCATTGGTGTTTGCTGCTGCTTTCCCTCTGGTGTAGAATGTGGGAAAAGACCTGTCTCAATGGATGTGACCCAGATTTATGTCCTGCACCCAATACCATGAAACAGTAGAAGCAAAATGCTATTAGACTGTCAAATCTCACTGTCATCATAGGGTCTTTTTCTTGGATACTAGCCAAACAATGTTCCAACAGAAAAGCTGTCTTGCATATAAGAGGATGTGAATTTTAACTGCCCTGGTCACTTGTTTCCTGGGAATGCTGACAGAATTAGGATTTTAGAAATCCTAATCTTCCTAGAAACAGATCCCATTTTGAAAATTTCATAAATATAACTCTCAATAAAGTAAAAGGATCTGAATGGTTTTGTTGTTTTAGAACATTTGGTATTTTAGCTTTGCTGATGAAAAATCATTTAAGTCCTTTGGAGCACTTGAATTTTTTTCAGTGACTTTTTGTCAATCTACTCCAATTAATTTGCACAGGGAAGGTTTTAGGAAGCTGGAAGGCAGAATAGTTAGTGTTGGACTTGGAAGATTTGAATTCAACTCTTGCCTGATATACTTACTGTGAGACTTTGTGTAAAGCACTCAACCACTTTCAGACTTGGTTTCCTTTTCTGTAAAATGGGACTAATAATATGACCTACTTTATAGCATTGGTGAAGATCAAATGAAATAATATGTGTAAGGTGCATCATAGTTACTTTTTTACTGAAATATAGATGTGAGTTGCCCTCCCCTTCCCCCCCCCCCACAAGTTCTTGAAATTAAATGTCAAATTTCTTAAGCCTTGAAAGTTTCCCATTTATTTCTTGATGCCTTTATTATGTGTGGAGGTCTTGTATATGAGCTAAAGTTAACTTCAGTGCCAGTAATGGTTCCATGGGTCTGAAGGAATAAATTTGGGTGGGAATCGAGTAGGAAGAGGAAAGGATCAGACCATCTATGAGTTAGCTATTAGCATTCAATGGTGACTGATTGCTATTTCCTATTTCAATAATGGTTCTAAGAATAAACAGTTGATTTATTTGATCATTTACCTAAGTATTTACCCTCAGGAAGCCTTGGAACAAAGAACATTTATAAAAGCTGCAGAAATGTAAGAAAGCACCAGTGAACTCAAGAGAGGTGTGCATTTGGATTTCATTTGAACAGATTGGGAATTCCCACGCCTAATGGTGTTTAACTGATGAGAAAAAAAGAGCTAAAGATAAAACAGCAAATTTAACTTTAATACAAGCTCCATTTCACAATGGCCCCACCTGAAAATATTCACAGGAAAACCAGGGACCATGCAAGTTCACTACTTCCTTTGGTAACCCAAATAACCCAATATTTGTTAACCAAATAACCCAGTTGTTAGCAAGTTTTTACTTGTGAAGAGGTGAAGCTTGTCTTTTTGGGAGCCATTTCTACCCATTAGTCACATAATTTAGAGGCAGAAGGGACTTTGGAGGTTATCTAGTCTAACATTCATTTTGCAGATGAGGAAACTGAGGCCTACATATGTGAAACAATTGCCTAGATTGACATAACTATTAAATGTCTAGGGCAAGATTTGAACCCTGAACTTCTTGATTTCAAGTCTAATGCTCTGTCTACTATAATCACAATTCTGACTGGTTTTGGAACAATTGACTTCACTTTCAGGTCAAAGCAAACAAGTTTTCTCATCTCTAAACAAAACATCTTTAGTTTCTAGAAGAGATTTTCAAATGGTAAGGTCTTTACCAGAATTCTGGTTATTGTTCTCCATAGATACTTTATTTTGTGAGTATCCTTCCTAAAATGTGGACCCCAAAACAACAGTGGTAGGGTCATCTTTGGTTCTGGACACTTTCCTCTATTAATGCAACCTAATATCACATATTTGACTAGTATAGTTTAAAAAAAAACAGCATTAAAGCAAATTTTAAAAAATTTTAAGAAAAAAGTAGGTTTTTATATAGTTAAGAATAAAACAATCTGTATGAATGTATTTGATTTTACTAGAACATCATCTCCAGTTTTTAAATTTTTAAAGGATTATTTAAAAGTCATATAGTGAGATATATACGTAAATATCTATGCATATTGATAGATAAGAAAGGCTGACTTGAGGAACCTAGCCGAAAGCCCCTCTAGTTACACTAATTATGAGAATATTGACATTTCTTTGTATCCCAGATTTCTTATCTGTAAAATACAGTTTGGACTAGCGGTTTCCTAATGTTTTAAAAATTCTGATCTGTGATATGAGGAAGGAAAACACTAATCACTGACCTAAACACAGGCATAGGAGAGAACAGAATTTTTTTTTTTTAATCTTATTTTTGGTAATGCCTTAGTTAATTTGGCAGGTCACAACTTTTTGTTGTTGTTTAGCAATAGTGATTTGGATTATAGGGTATTAATAAAGAAAAATGAATTGAAGACTGCTTGGTAGCAAAATAGGTAGACCCCTGCATCGGCAAGTAGGGAGACCAGAGTTAAAATCTAGCTAGAGATATTTAGTAGTTATTTGACTATAGGCAAGCCACTTAATCTCTGAGAAAGTCCCAGTTTCCTCATCAGTAAAATGAAGACAATAATAGTACTTCTCTTGCAAGATTATGGCAAGGATAATGCGATACGGTATTTCCAAACTTTAAAGCATTATAAAAATGTTAGCAACTGTTATTAACTATTAAAACAAATTCTATTCAGATGCTACAACTTGCTTAACAAGTTCTTTAACATCTTGGGAAGATACCTCATCATTGTGACTGCATTTTCACAAGTCTGTCTCAGCAGCTGGACTGGAATAAGGCTGGTATACATATCAATTGAACAATTCTACTGAACACAGTGTACCACTGCGTGTAAAGCAGAGGGGTGTCCAACAATGCTGTGTTGTTAGGAATGAAAATATCCCTCTGTCTCCTCCTTCCTTATTGTTCATCTAGAAAAGGATTTGGCAGCTTATAGTTTGCATTAAGCTAAGCAAATTCACCAATAAGGTCTAGTCTGCAAAGACTGGGCTCCCCCTACAAAAAGCTAACTGCTGATTGTAATCTTGTCAAGAAATTAAAGGGATTTCATGGGAAGGATCCAGACTGAAAAGGCATCCTTTATTCAATAAATATTTTTTAAGTAACCATTCTGTCCATTATGTTAGGTGCTAAGGAGAAACAAACTAACTAAAAAATGAGATATACTCTCTTTAAATAGCTGGTATCGTGTGACCCAAAAGTTGCTTAATTATTGTCATGGAGGATGGATTTATATTTCTGAACCAGGACTTTGGAGATAGATGTAGCAGACTCTTGGCCAGAGATGGAGTTTATCTAATGAGGGCCAAAAAGATTGTATTTGTCTGGAAACTTGTAGACTTGATAACACTAGTTCACATATGCATCATTTCAAAATTTTCCAAAAAAAAGTTCCCTAAAATAATCCTATAGGAGAATGTATTTTGACCTTCTTTTGACAGATGAAGAAACAGAAATGTCAAAGAGTTAAATCACTTGTCCAAGATCACTTGACCAATCCATGACTTGTCCATGTCACACAGCTAATTGTAACTGAGGGTAAGATTCAAACCTGAGTCTCAATTCCCAGTTCAATGTTTTTTTTCCTTGACACAATATTCCATCCTGCCACAGAGTTTTAAACTGAAAATGAAGCAAAAAGGAGAAAACTGCCCATGTACTTAATAGATACTAAGTCAGATAATACTGTATGTAATTGGAAATGTAATGTAATAAGAATACTAGCAGAGAGAGATATGCATGATGAATGCCATTTGGATGAGGGTCAATGGAAGAAGAAACAGGCAGGAGTATATTATAGACTGCCTGGTCATGAAGAGGAAATTGATGGTGAGTTCAGGAAACAGACCACAAACCTGTCATGAAGATATAATATAGAAGTGATGAGGAACTTCATTTATTCAAAAAACTGCTGGAAGTACTGATATAAATATTTTGGTGTAAATGAGTCCTTTCTTTTTGTCATTTAACCATGTTAGAATATATGCATGGTAATGGAATCTCTGGATCAAAGAATAGGGACATTTAAATCACTTTATTTGCATATGTCAAAATTACTTTCCAGAATGGTTGGCAAAATTTATATAACTTTACCAACAATTCATTAGTGTGCTCATCCTTCCATAGCACTTCCAACATTTATCATTCTCATATTGTATCATCTTTGCAAATTCCCTTAATATGAGGTGAAGCCTCAAGTTGTTTTGAGTTGTATTTCTATTATTATGGATTAGGGTTTTTTTTTTTGTTTTGTTTTTTTTTAATATGGGTAATCCTCTTCTTCTACATGATTCTTGATCTCAGCTAGCCATCTTCCTACTTTATGTTAAAATGCTAACTGGTAATTGCAGCTGAGCTGAAGATATGACCCTATTAAGATGCATCTGCATTTTTTAAAGTTCAGGGGTTGGAAAAGAGGAAGGAACATATGTTTACTATCCTCCTCTTTCCAACCATCCCTTTATTCTGCTGCTGGAGTGACGGAACTTTCTGTGTCTCTTGGCCAGGCATCTGCTGATAATATTGGCTAGACAGACTCCTATCCAAGCAGCCTCTTTGAAAAAGGATAAAAGGCAAAATGTGTGGGAGACAGAAGGGAAGAGATAGGAGAGAGAAGGGAAGAAAGAAAGTGAGAGAAAGAGGAAGTGAAATGATGACCAGGGGAGAGAAGGAGGGAGGGAGGAAGTGCAGAGAAAGTGACAGAGATAAAGGGAGAGAGAAAAGAGAGAGTCAGAGACAGAGACACAGATAGAGAGGGAGAAAGGGAGGAAATTAGGGATTCTAAAAGAGTAGAAATAAGAACAGATTGCATAGAGAATGCACAAGATGAGGCATGAAATATCCTGTAAGGAAGAGCAGAGAAAAAGACCAGATGAAGAACTAAGGCTGGAAATTAATGAGATAGAGCTAGACCATGAAAAACTATAAAACAGTGATTTTTGTCTTTCATTGAAGTATTTATATCAAGAAAACAAAATTGATCTTTACAAACCATTGCTCACTATCCAGAATACTGAAACTTCCTTTCTGCTGAAGCTCAGCCAAAGGCAGAGACTGCTGTGATATCACTTTGCCTTCTGGAGGAGTGGGAGTGGATACAAGAAGTACAGTTGAGATAATGATTTAGAAATTGATTAAGTCACTGATGACTTAAATTCACTTGATTGTTTTCTAAAAGGAAATAATCCAGAGTAAACATCTGGTTTCTGAGACTAAATTACTTATGTACCTGATGAATGTGAATGAATGTTGTGTACCATGTATGTGGTGTAGCATATGTCTGGTTTTGGAAATTTTAAAGTTTTGCAGAACAAGAGTCACCTTTGGTATCAGATATTCTGACAAATTAGTCCAACATTTCCTTGAATAATAAACTCTTTAGTTTTGATTATTTTGGAATAACCAATAATGACCAATTAAAGACCTTTTTATTTCTCAGGGGCAAAATCTCTGGACTTGACTTCTGTTTTCTGAATTGAAACTATAAGTTGTGTCAGTTTAAAAGGTTAAACAGTATTTTCCTTTGCAACGTGGCTAATATGGAAATATGTTTTGCATGACTGCACATGTATAATCTATATCAAATTGCTTGTCTTTTCAGTGCAAGGAGAGGTAGGGAGAGAGGAAGAAAGAATTTAGAATTAAAATTTTTAAATGAATGTTAAAAATTGTTTTTACATGTAATTGAGAAAAAAAATTTTTAATGGTTAAACAGAAATTACTGATGCTAACTATTGTGCAGTTAATCATAATAAAAACAATCCACAGCTTGGATTTCCTGTACCAAAAAAAAAATTATATTTTATAGCTTCTTGAATTTCATAGGTAATTATTTTAATTAAACAGGGAAGATCTCTGCACACATTTGCACTGATGCAAGGCATATCAATCCCTTTGATATGTACTATCTGGAAAGTATTAGGACTCCTAAGGACAGGAGTTAATAGAAAGATAGTATAAGATTCACATTAACTTTCTGTTATTAACATGTTATTAACATTATTAGCCAAAATAAACAAACACCAATAATGATCACGTACTATATCAAGAAAGGGTGAGGAGTAGGATCTAAGTTAAGCTTATCCAAATTTCAATTTTCTTAACATGAGTGCAGTTTTTATATTATAAAAGTAATCACAATGGAATTCAGGTGGGGCTAGAGTATGACAAGTTGATAATCCTGGAACAAAAAGCCTATTGTTGTGGGCTAACCAGACTTCAGGAAGTCTCCAAGATAACAATTAAATTCAAACATTTATTGAGCACCTATTATGTGTAAAATATCTAAAAGTTCATTTTCAAATTATATTTTCAGTCATATTCTTGGACATTTCCCATTTCCCACAGAAGTCTCATAAACTCATAACAATATTGTAGAAATATTGTGCACTTGAAAAGAAGGGGAGTAATTACCAAAAACAAACAAATGTTATAATAGTTTCAATTAAACAAAGTAGAAAAATAATCATATTGGTAATTACTCTTACCTCATTCAATTAATGAAGAGATCCTAAAAGAATACAGCTTCAGATGCTTTTCATTAGAACTATGGAGGGCTCTCTGTCCTCCATCCAACCCTTCCATTTTTTCTTAATAGTCATTGAAAGTCCAAATAAGACATATGAATGTGACAAACAATTATTGCATCAATCAAGTAATAAGCATCAATTAAGTGCTGATTATATATCAGGCACTCTGCTAGACACTAAGATACAAAAGCTAAAGTGAAAACAATCTTTACCCTAAAGGAGCGTAGAGTCTAGTGGGGGAGATGACATATGTGTATATGCATATGTGTGTATACACACATATATGAATATATATGATATTATGTGTATTGTGAACAAGGAACATATGTGGGTACAATATGTATATATGTATGCATGTGTGCTTGTATAGGTACATATACACATCTTATTTATATGTGTGTATATATACATATATGCATATATATGTATAATTTACATATACACATACACACATAGCTTACTGTCTAGTTAGGGAAGAGGTCAGGAGAATATACCATCAGTTCAATGACTGGAGTAGCGGAGAAGACAATGGGAGATTCTGTCAAGAAGTTGTGAAATTAAGATAAGGGGAGGAGATGAAGCTCATGAAAAATGTCTTCTGTAGATAGGTCTTCAATTGTAAAAATGAAAAGAAGGAAATAGCATGGGAAGGTTTCAGGAAAGAGGAACTGGTTTAGATCAACTGCCTTAGGTATTGGATAAAGAATCAATTAAATTCTCTGTCTTGTTGCAAAATGCTGCTTGCTGCCAGTTGAAATGCTTAACATAAATTTGTAGTGGGCCCAAATAACTCAGTTGCATGGATATCTTCAGATCCATTCAGTAATACTTGCAAAGAGCAGAGGAAGTAGATGGTGGGAGGGAGTAACCTAGGGTTAGGGTATGACTTGATGTTGATCGTTTTAACATATTTAAATCAAAGACTCATCATCATTCATTGAAAAGTTCAAGACAAGTACTAAGTGCTGTCTGTCTCCCTATAAATTTCTTTAGAGGACTCTTGAAGGCATCTGCCTACATATAACATTATTTCTGTTCTCAAGAAACTTACAATCAAAGACATAATAGAAAAATGTAAAAATCATTCTGTGTATGTACCAGTCTTTTTTCAGTAAGTTATGATTTTTAATCTCTTCATTCAAGTAAAACATAACTCTTACTAATTCAAAGAAATATACCAAGGAAGAGTTTATAAGCTATAAAGATGTTTGCAGGAAGGATTCAAAGAATTTGTAGGATTTATAGCTATTTTAGAAATAGGATTTGAAAAGACCCTTACAGGTCATTAAAAACACAGATTCTCAACCATTTTCATTCCTTGGATCTTTTTGGCAGGATGGTTTAGTTCAATTTAATCAACATTTATTTAAGTACCTACTATATGCCAGGTCCTGTTCTTAAGTGCTGATGAAATCTGGTGAAATTTACAAACCCCTTCTCAGAAAAATACTTTTAAGTGCATAAAGTAAAATGCTGTGAGATATTTTATATAGTATTTTGACAATTATATTTTATATTTTAATACAATTGGTTTTCTTTGAAAATTATTTCAAAAAATTTTTTGATTTTTGAATTTTTCAATTTTTGAAATCCCATACATTTTTCAAGGAAACCAAATTATACTGAAATAGAATTATCAAAATACTATATATATATATATATATATTTCGTAGACCTCACGTTAAGAAAACGTGATCTTTTGGAAGGAAATAAGACTCCCTGTAAATGAATGACTTCTATCTATCCACTGCTTTCTGAGTGACTTTTCTGACAGATTCAGTCTACTCTCCCACAGGACTTTCAAGAGAATTTGACCTTCAGCTGTTGATGGAAGTGACCTCATGGCATCTTCCCTAGTCCAGGTTAGCTGCAGGCTAATGTCTGAAAGTTCAGGCACTATAAAAATGGGTTTATTGGATGATCAGAGAATTAGACTTCAAAGACTTTGACTCAAATGAAATTAACATATGGAACAGCAGCTAAGCTATGATTGGTATTCATAACATCAGCTTTTATTTGCTGCTCTTTAAAGCAAACTACAGTCTTGGTCAGAGAAGATAATCTTTAGACATGTAGAAGCATAATAAATTTCATCTATACAATAGAGGTGAGAAACTGAGAGGTCTCAGATTCTAGAATATTCACCATTGAGGGTTTTTTAATATCAAGGAGTTTTATTGAGTTTGTGGCATAAGATGCACAATCTATCATGACTTGATTCTTATGCATTATTTTATTGACTTAAATGATAGATTCTTCAGCAGAACAAGATATGCCAGTAGTAACAGTCAGTTAAGATGATGAATTGTCCATACACACACACACACACACACACACACACACACCCCACATACACACACACACACAGAGATATATGTGATATATGTGAATGATCTGAATCTCATGATAATCCTGAGGAGATAGATGCTATTATGATTCCCATTTTATACATAACTGAGGCTGAAAAGTAATTCCCAGATTCACATAACCGGTAAATGAATGAGGCACAAGTCAAACTCAAGCCCTCACCAGTCCGAAGTCCAGTTTTATAGTATGTTGAAAATCCTAATATAAATGGCTTTTGGCTAACTTGTATTTAATTATCTGTGGGGTGGCTCCCTTACATTATTGTGCCTTATCAAGAGTTAATGATCGTTATCTATGTATGTATCAGGGTTACTGGTTTTGAATTGTCTAGTAAATCCAATCCAATCACTAGACCATTCCCTTAAGAACTATCAACCTCAGTGTTTGATGAAATTATTAAAGTCAATCCAAACCAAATCTGTTGATTACATATCCATTTTAGAGATGGAGAAATTTAGTTCTTAAAAGTAAAGCATGCTATGATTGACAGGGCCATCAGAAACATTTTCCTAGCATTTAACCCAAACCTGCTCCAATGACACCTCAACACTTTACTTTCTCTGCTCTTTTCATAGTGACCACAGCTAAGTGAGAACCATGATTCCTTTTGTGTGAGCTGCTGTTCTTTGCATTGTCTCCAAGATAAACTAATCTTCCTCAAAGTATGTTGCTTCAAACAGATGAAACTTCCATTTCCCTGCCATTTACCTCTTACTTCATTTTCCACAAACTATGCTGGGGAAAAAAACTGACTAAAGCCAAAATATTTATAAACTTAACACCACATTAAGGAAGTAGCATAGGAAAGTGGAAAGAATGATTAATTTGGAACTGGAACACCTGGATTCAAATACCAAACCCCAGTTCTGCCACTTGGGCAGTTGGGTAGTGCCACA
Organism: Sarcophilus harrisii; assembly: GCF_902635505.1. Classification (NCBI taxonomy): domain Eukaryota; kingdom Metazoa; phylum Chordata; class Mammalia; order Dasyuromorphia; family Dasyuridae; genus Sarcophilus; species Sarcophilus harrisii. Next base: position 73,445,028 of record NC_045430.1, read on the forward strand.
GTACACAGAGCGCCTTAGTCACTTAATTTTGTTTGCCTCAGTTTCCTCATCTATGAAATGAGCTGGAAAAGGAGTGGCAAACCACTCTAGCACCTTTACCAAAAAAACTCCAAATGAGATAACGAATAGTCAGACATGATTGAAAATGATTAAACACAAGTTTTGCCACTTGCAACCTATTTAACATCAACAAAACTCTAAAATTAATTCTCATCTTTAAAATTAGAGAATTGTACTAAAGTTTCAGCTCTCAATTTAAATCTATGACCAATATTTTTTAAATGACAACTTTAGTACTACTTTGATATATTTAGTCAAATGATGAGGTGGTATTTTTTTTTAATTTCACATAAAAATCATGAATAAGTCAAGATGAATATATAATGAGTAATAATGCAACTAATCAAATTCATGTGGCAATTTCTAGCAGGATTTGCTCATACTTTAAAGTGATAATGATAATACTAACAACTGACATTCAAATACTTTAAAGCTTGCAAAACATTTGACATACTTTATTTTTGAATGAACCCCATAATGAACCTATGAAATATCTACTGTAATTATTATCATTTTCATTTGAAAGGGAGGAAAACTGAGGCTTCAGGAGGTTGTATGATTTGTCCATAAGTTAGTTCCATAGCCAGGAAGTTTTAAAGGTGAGATCTGAACGCAGGTCTTCTTGATTTCCAGTCTGGCATTGTAATCCTGAATGGCAATTCAAAAGCATATAATGTTTACTCCTGGTTTTGATATTATGATGTACTTTCTCTTCCATTTTTCCCCTCTGAATATTGGTACCTTCTTTATTCTTGATCTTATTCCTACACTTATCTTATTTTCACTACTCTCTGCTTGATTTATTTGGTCATTTTTCTACAATCTTTTTTTCTCACACTTTGCTATCTTTGGAATGAAACTATCTAATCATCCAGGCTTTAGCTTGGCTTTGCTCAAAGATGTTGACCAGCAAGTCACTGATGGTCAGTGTGTGTTCAGTAATGGAATTCAAAGAAAGAATGGCTTTTGAGGGGCCTCCTCAGGCATTAATGTTTCATCAGTCTGCAGCAGGGATTCAGTATGATGATGTCAATTTTCACACAAACATACATATTTTTAATGTGGAGTGGGAAGTGAAGTTTTTTTTTCTCAATTCTATCATCTATCTCTGAATGGGAACTCTGAATTTAGGTGGTCAATTTTTTGAATATCAGAGAATTACAGAATTTTAGGGCTGGGTAAGACTATGAGATCAATTATTACAGTACTCTAAGGATAAGAAAACTGTTTAGGTTAAGTAATTTGTCCAATACTTTGGGTCAGAAAAAAAACAATGAACAAAAAATTTATTAGGGTTTCATTTGTACTTTTTTATGATAAAGAAATGTCATGGGTGAGGGATGAGAGGGATGCGGGCCTTATTTAAAAACAAACAAACAATATACTCCCCCATTTTAAACAACAATTGCTATAATAAACTAAATTGATTTCCCTTCGTTCAGAAAACAGAGAAGAGGTAAAGATTGTTAATTTTTGACTGATTATTAATCATTCAAATAAAAGACATTTTTAGAGCAGTGTACTATGTATCATAACAATGTGTATTATATGAGGTTCTGAGGATATGAACCCTAACCCTAAATGAAGCAATGAGGAGATACAGATTTACAGATAAGGAAATGCAGGATATATTAAATAGAATGATGGGGGGAAGTACACTAATTATACTGAGGGAATCAAGTCAGGTTCTTAAAGGAGGTAACAACTGAGTCAAGTCGTAAAAGGAGCAAGGTGTTCCAAAAGATCTTTGTGAAGAAAGAAAGGCTCATCAACATGGGGACAGCATATGCAAAGGCAAGAGGAAGTGGGACATGGACTATAAAATGGGAGAAATGACATAATGGCCAATTTTGCCTATATGAGAGCGAATAATTATTAACTACCTTAAAAACAGAGATAGAACTTAATTGTAAAGGGTATTAGAGTCAGAGGGGAACACATGTTTTAACCTAAAGGCAATGGGGAGTCATTGAGGATTTTGGGGCAAAGAAGTAACATGTTTAGACCAGCTCATAGCATTTTGACGATGTTTAACTAATTTTTGTTTGCTAATGGGGGTTTCAAAGTCTGTATAATTAGGGAATCAAAATGATTATACATCTGGCAAAACTGTCCAAATATTGAGATAATTGAAGCAATTTTTTGGTTTTATTTTGTTTCTTCTTAAATTCCCTAAATGTTTGCTACAATCTCCCATTTTATTGTTTGTGCTTAATGACAGACCAACTATCCCAAGGCCAAATTAACATGGGCAAAAGTGTCAAATGTGGGATATTTCAGCAATATGAGCTTTCTAAGAATTAGATATGATATTTCTAAATTACAGAAATATCTCACATAAAAGAAAAGTCTTTAAAAGTGGAAGACAGAAGGCCTGTAAACTAAGCCAGTTTCTGTTATTTATTGTGATTCTGGGGGTATCATTTAACTTCTCTGAGTTTAAATTTCCTTATTTGTAAAATTGGGGGTAGTGGTGGCATAGGTGGGTTAAATGAATAATAGGTATCTGAGATCTTTTATACCCTAATAGTCTATGACTTTTGAATGAGATGAGAATTTTTTATATATATATTTATATTCTAAAGGGGAAGACTAAGTGTACAAAAATACTATTTTCTTCTTGGTATTCTCATTCAACTCAATGGTATGAATGTCATTGAAAACAATTTTAAAAAAAGAGAGACTGAGTTTTCCTATCATGCCATGGCTAGAAGTATAAGACCTTTTCACAGGGCTGCCCCTACTCCATTCCATATAGGAACTTTGTAGATTAAAAAAACCTAAGAGACAGTATGAAATAAGAGGTATTGGACAGAATACTGACTTTTCTTTGGAATCATGAATGTGACGCTTGCCCTAAGTTATTATTAGTTAATTTATCCTGGGGTATATCATTTAACCTTGCCTCAGTTTATTCACTGGTAAAATGGGGATGAGAATAGTACCTACCTCAAAGAGTTATTATGAAAATCAAATTTTCATAATTTGAAGGAAACACTTGAAAAATCTTAAAGCCCTCTTTAAAGGGTATCTATCATTATCATCATTGTTATCATCATCATCATTATTAACACAAATAGAAAAGTCAAAGTCTCAAGATAAAAGCAAGTATATGAAATTTTCATAAATATCCAAACTACCTAAAAGCTAAACTTAAATCTAAATATTAAAATACTAATGGGTCAGTGGAAAAGCTCTAGAACTGAAGTCAGAGAATTTGGATTTAAAGTCATTTCTGCCACATCCCATCTGTGTAATGGTGGACAAGTGCCTTCCCTTCTCTGAACCTTGGGGCAAGGTCTCTTCTAGATCTAAACTAAGATCTATTAAGGAAAAAAAGTTTTTCAAGTAAAAAATTAGATCAGAAATAATGTTAAGCATCTACAAAATGCCTCTTCTATGAAGAGGTTTATTTCTCCCCCTTTTGTGTAAATGTGTGTATTTGTACATGTATCACCATATGTGTGCAAATGATTTGCTTCAATTTGCAAGAGAAGCAAAATACAATGTGCAGAGCCTTGAATACTTATGAAAGTACTCATCAAATTATGCTCCTTGAAATACTGGGCTTCTGTGACACACCATTCAAAGGATTAAACAAACACACATCCAAGCGTACACACAAACAAACAAAAACCCCCAAACAATGAAATGACAGAAAAGGTTCTAATCTACATCTGAGTTGCCCCAGAATTTGTCGGTCAAACAAAATGATGAGTGATAGAAATTGATTTTGTGACCTTAAAGTTGGCTTTTGATTTGACTAGAATCACTGAGTATGTTTAATTTTGTCAAATTGTATACTCAATTGATTATAAGTTGTCTCAAAAAAGTATATGGAAAGTTACTGCTATCAATGTATAAAATAAATTCTGTTTTTTCCTACTATTCATTTGTGTGTATGTGTGTGTGTGTGTGTGTGTGTGTGTGTATGTACACACAAGCAAGGTGTCCAACACACTGGGTCAACCTCCTTGGAAAATTTGTAATGTGAATAAAAGTCCCAAAGGAAGGGGAGGGAAGGATGAGCTACAATCTGCATCTTTGGAGAGAACTTTGGAACTAATATGATCCCAATACGCAAGCATATATTGTACAGAGACACCAAAATCACTGCAGATTAATGAATAAAATCAGGAAGCTTTGCAGAAACAGGAAAGCGAATTAATAACCAAGAATGTAGCTATGAGATACATGTTGTTCATACTGAATAGAAACTACAAAATAACAAGAAATGTAACCCAGATAGATGACACAGTGCTTTGAAAACTGGAGTCTGTGCCTGGAGTTAGGAAGATTCATTTTCCTGAGTTAAAATCTGGTCTCAGAAACTTACTAGCTGTGTGACACTGAGTGACTCACTTAACCCTATTAACCTCAGTTTCTTCATCTGTAAAATGAACTGGAGAAGAAAATGGCAAAGCACTCTAATATCTTTGCCAATGAAAATTCCACACGCAGTCAACAAAGAGTTGGACATAACTGAAGCACAACAGAAATTATATAGATTTTAAAGTTATTTATATAACTTAATTATATGTAAATATGGATTTAAGTAACTTCATACTCAAATGTGCATGGTTTCTTAAAGCATTGTTTTGACAAAATTATAAAACTATTGATAATAATAATGATAATAATGATAAATGGCTAACATTAAGATAGTGCTTATTGTGTTTCCAGGCACTGAGCTAAATGCTTTACAATTATTTCACAATTAAAATATAGCAGTTTTCAAATAAAATCATTGAATTTAGAAAGTATAAAATATGATCAACTAGAACAAATACTGACTTATGTAGCAAAAGGGAATTTTTTAAAAAAGTGAACATAACTTTTTACTGTTCCAACCATTACTTGTCCTAATCATAAAACACTCATCGGGGGCAATTACATCCTTCTCACTGAGGGAAGTTATATGTATTATGTTTAGACCTGGAGTAAAACTGATTAGAATTTCCCTCTCTGTCTCATGGTTATTTTTTACTATTGGTACTAAGTAGTTACAAAATTCTTTTAAAAGATTTCCCACAAGCATTCCATTGAAATTTTATTTGAAGTGAAAGGTTCTAAATCTTGGTTCCAGGGAACAGTTGCTGAAACCCACTCCCCTCCTTCCAGTAGAGGGATAAAAACAGGAAATGAAGGCTATGTAATGATGCGTACACGGTCAGACAGGGTTCATAGGCTCAGAGGCTCATAGGTCTTCATTTGGAAGGCAGCTTGGAGGTCATAGGGCCTAACCTCATTTCACATATTAAAAAAAAATGGAGTTAGTTGGTTTTGCCTACCTATTTTTCTTTGTTACAAAGGAAAGGTTCTGTCAGGAGTCTGTATGTAATAATAAAATAAAATAAAAGGTAAAAATAAAGGGCAGAACCATATGTGCATGAAAACAATGCAAAAAGATATCAAAATCCCACTTAAATTACCTATATGATAACCAGACTTGGTTCCAGAGGATAGATGATGAGAGTATATTTCACTTCTCTGCCTAGAGGGCAGTGAGAAGGCTGCATTCTTTGTCACTGTGTTATTGCTTTTAATTAACTATTGAGTGTTGTTCATTCAAAGGAAGAACTATGGAGTCTGAACACGGATCAAAACATACTATTTTCACTTTTTTGGTTTTTTTCTTTCTCATGGTTTTTCCCTTTTGTTCTAATTTTTTTTTCTTTCACAATATGACTAATGTGGAAATACGTTTAATGTATAACCTATATCAGATTCCTTGCCATCTTAGGGAGAAGGGTAGAAAGGGAAAGAAAAAAAAATGGAAATCAAAATCTTATAAAAGTAAATGTTGAAAACTAATAAAATTAAAATTAAAAATGTTTAAAAAGAAAACAGCTACTAGGTATTGTTCTAAGACAATCTTCCATGAGGTATGGGGATAAAATGAATATAGCCAAACAAAAAGCACCAATAGAACAACTTAAAAAAATTTTTTTTGTAGGTTGAAGAACTGAGTTTAAAACTCACTGACTTTCTACATATCATTTATTATAGACAAGAATGAAACATTTTTAAATAGCAATAATTATGAAAAATAGCTGCAGAAAAAGATTAATAAAAAGACGTGTTAAAGAGGCAATGATTTTCAATAACTACAACTCACAATTATGCAGTGTTTGAAAATGGTTTCCATACAATCTTTATCCTCATTTCCTAACAAAGGATCAAAAAGGTTAAGTGATTGTCCATGATCACCAGCCAGTTAACTGTCTGAGGGAAGACTGACCACATTATGAAATGATTCAATATCAGTAGCTGTGGGAACACTGGAACATAACATTCTTGCCTTTTTCCTATGGATGAACTATCCTACTTCCTTATTTCTCCAGCAGAAAAAAAAAAAACGAACAGATCATCCTACTCACTTCAAGGCTGTCTGGATGTTAAAATAATCATCCTTATGCCCTATGGGCCAGGCACCGCCAAAGCATTTTATTTGTCTTTCTCCTTGGCCTAAATGTTTAGGGGGTGGGGGTGGGGGAAGTCACTCTAGTAGCAACAAGCCCACACAGCGACTGGCCCTCCCCAAGTTACAGGGCTCAGTTTTCTCTGGTGGAGTAAAGAAACTTCCTTAGTTTTTTTCTCAGATTTTTAAACAAAATTGGTATCGTGATTTATCTTCTGCAGTTCCAGATGTCAATTTGAACAAAAATAGCTCTGCTTTTCAGTACCTGGCTTCTCCCAGTAGTATGGTTTGGACTAACACTAACATAGTTTTCAGTGTGAGAGAATAGAAAGAGCTGGGTTGAGTCAGGAAACTTGGGTATTTGAATTTTGGCTTAGTTACTTGTAAGCAATTTTTTTCTCCTCTCTAGATCTCAGTCTCTGCATCTGTAAAGCTGGGACAATTAAGCTTTCCTGCTTAACTCAAAGGATTGTTGTAAAGAAAGCTTTAAACATTGTATAAATATTAATCTAGAAAGGCAACAGGATATAATAGATCAGTTCTGCTCATTGTGAAGTTAGCAAACGTCAGTTTCAAATTTTGCCTCATTCCCATACTACCTATGTGATCATAGGTAAGTCATTTAAGCCCTTGTTGCCATGGGCAACTCAGACATATATGTCTGAGCTACCTGTTGAAATCAATTGAAAATATTCCCATACAAAATTCACAAAATCATAGATTTAGAGGCAGAAGGAACCTTAGGGATCATTGAGTTTATCATCACATTCTATAGAAGAGGAAACTAAAGCCCAGAGAAATTAATGATTTATCTAGAGTGACCTTGGACAAGTCACTTAATTCTGTTTCCTTCAGTTTCCTCATATGTAAAATAAGTTGGTGAAGCAGATAGCAAACCATTCCAGTATCTTTGCCAAGAAAACTTCAAAATGGTGTCATAGAAAAATCAGACATTACTGAAATGGATGAACAACAATGATAACAACTACAACTAGGGTGATAAAGCCAGCAACTATCTATGGCAAGATTTTAACCTAGGGCTTCTGGACTCTTAAGTTCAGGACATTGGCAATTTTGTGACCCTATCTCAAAGATTTCCCCACACTGATAAAATCATAGATCTGGACCAACAATTAGTAATCAGATGAAGAAAAGGGACAGTGAGCTTAACAAAATTCTCTTATATTATAAACAATAATAAAGTGGGCAGTTTCAGAGAAATCTGGAGACTTGTATAAATAGTTGCAGAGTGAAGTGAGTAGAACTGGAAAAATTTATTCACTAAGATAAAGTAAAACAACTTTGAAAGACTTAAGCACTTGGAATGTAAAGACTTAAAAGCAGGCAATGACCAATCATGATTCTAGAAGATCGATGATAAACAGCTACTTTATATAGACACATATTGAATATGGTCAATATGGGAAATTGTTTATCAAGATTATATATTTGTTACAAGAATTTTGTCTCCGCTGTTGTGTTCTTTTAATGTTTAACTTTTAATTAAATTTAATTTTTTTTGTGAAAATAATACTAATAATGGGTATTATAAAAACAAGCCACCTTCCCCCCAAAAAACTTGAAGTCATATTCTGTGTTACATCAAGTATGCATTTCTAAGCACCCTTTCTCTGTGACTGTCACCTATTTATAACATTAAACAATCACTTCATGAGAAAGAAATCTCTGATTCAGATTCCTTATCCTGTATTTTTTTCCAATGACCAATCAATTAGAAAAACACAAACCTCCTGTAAGTCTATGCAATTACTGTACCTCAGTTGATAGAATTTTCTTAGTTCCAACAAAGACCTTGAATTGAATTGGTGCATTGACTTATGGGAATGGACAAAGGTCAGAAGTTCTACTTCTAGAAATGTCCATCCTGAACCAAAAGAATGTACATTCATAAAAAGAAAGGAGAAGGGGAGGGGGGGAAACCCACTAAGGGGAAATAGGAAAAAACAGAAAGAGAGAAAAAGAGAAAGCACTACATTTCCCGACAGCAGCAGCTTTGTGATCTCTCCAGTAATGTTACCCAGTTTTATTTATCATGAAAAGATCCCATTAATGCCTCAGCCCCATCAAACAGCAGACCATGTCCTTGAATGGCACCTATCAGAACCCAGGGTAAATCCAGTGATTAGAGGGAATTTGCCAAAGGGCCTTTGTAGCTGAGAAAAATGCCTACTCCAGAGAGGAATGCAGAAAATTCCTGGGAGCACAGGCCCTCCTTTGTTGGCAGTCTGGCGGTATTCTGGAGCAAATAAAGGCATAAAAATGAGATCTTAGTTGCGATGAACATTTGAAGAAAATGTTGTTCAAAGACCTCCTTGAAATATTCCTTAAAAAATAAAACCCAACTGTACTCCTCCATTAAGGATGAACTAGAGACCTCCTACCCAAAGCATCGTTTTATAGCCCAGTATTACATAATCTAAGAGATTCTCAATTGCGAGAGAATTTATTGACAGTTTCTTTGTCCTACTAGATTTCCTCATTAAACTGAAGGCCAAAGTTAAAACTTTATGGATAGAATAAACTTAGATTTAGAAGAAAAACAACCGGCAAGGAAATTATCCTGGCAACAATAGTAAGTACAATTTATTAACCATCCTAGCACCAGAACAAAGCTGGGGGAAAATGTGTAGCTCTCCCAAGCATTATCAAAACAAGGACATGGTCAACCACAAACAAAACTTGGTAGGCAGAAAAAAACAGACACAAAGTGCAAGTTAAGTCACAAAACTCTCAGATATCAGTTAAATTTTTGTTTAAGCTACTGCTAGATGAAAGAGCCATATTTCTTGACTAATATTCTCTAACAACAAGGCAGCAAAATGAACAGTGCCTGTGCACATTGCTTTTACATGAAAACAGCCTGGGGATATAGTAACCTGCAAAGGAAACTGTGGTGTTTGCTATATGAACCAGTTTACCTAGGGAAAACAAAACCTCTTTCTCTTTCTTTCTCTCTCTCTCTCTCTCTCTCTCTCTCTCTTTTTTGGTTTGGTGAGAAAAACTTGATACAACATTGGGTAACTAAATTGAAACAGTATATTATGTAGACCCTTTAAAAACCTGGAATTATGTGTAATCCTTAGCAAAGCATTTGGTAAACTTGCATTTTTCATTCCCTGTATCCTGCCCCACTCCCCAACCATGTTTTTCTCTCTTTCTTAAATCCAAATATTCTTAATGACTTTTATTCACAATGTGCCCCTAAGTGCAATATGCTTCCTCATAAATCTTATTATAGACTTATTTTATGTTCCATTTTAAAGTTTACCAGAATGAGGGAGGAGCAAGGTAATAATGATATGTTTCTAGTTTGAGAGTGTCTCTCTCCCCTCTCACTCCTTCTTGACTGAAACCCAATAAAATATTATTTATTTCATCTTTGGAAAGCGATTCTCTAACATTTTTCAAAATAGCTGTAAAGTGATTGCAAAGGTGGTGTCTTTATTGCTTTGCAAATGTTGTTCATTTTACTATTTGTTTTAAATGTCATTTTACTGGTCCCCGTGGATTTATGTTTAAAAAGTTGCATTAGGTAGGCCTAGGGGATGCAGTTTGGGGGTATAATATACAACAATTGTGGGCTTCTCAGAATGCTGCTTACTATTCACCACTTGGCAGTCCGGGAGAGCCTCCATATAAAACATTTTCCCCCAGACTACCTTTCTAAATAATCTAAAACAAATAATTGTGAGGTGGTGGGTTCACTATTTAAGACCTACATTTCACTTTCTAATAGCTGTTCAAATGCTGCATTGTAGAGGCAGGGAAGCTTTGTCCATGAATATACTCTCATCAAATCTATACATCTATGCATCAAAGGGGTAAGGCCATTTTAGCTTTTACATCATAAAGCATACTACTTGCAAAAACTAAATACTAATAAATGCAATACTTTCTACACAGACATGGTGGCTTACAAAATCATTAGCATACTTTTCAACTTTTACAGGTTTTGTAGATGATCTAACCAGTCTAGATTGAAAGCACAAGACCCCAGAGTTCTTGCAAAAATACACTTAGTTTTGCCACTGTAGAAAGAATGTACACGAAAGAAACTTTCATGGCAAAAATATAGTGTCAAAGAAATGTTCAGGGAGACCCCAACTCAAGAACTGAGGTGCACCCTTCCTCCATCACTGAGATCTTAGAATTTCTACCAGATGCATAAATTCTGGAAACATCTTCTGAAAAATAAGCAAGGCCTCAGAAAATAGTATTCATCAAAGAACTATCCAGTCCCAACAAAAAAAGCCATATACACAGAGGAATTGTTTCCTTTTTTCCTGTTTATATCCCCAGGACCTAGAACAGTGTTATATATATGCATATGTGTATATGTATACATACATACATATATTTTATATGGTAAATGCTTAAGAAATGTTTGTAGATTGATTGTTGATCTATCTCTTTCACAAAACTAGTGCTTTCAAATTATTGTTTATAAGTAGAAATTTTAAAATTATTATTTATATTACTTATAAATGGAATTTAAAAAATAAATTTATGGATTTTTTAAAAACATCACTTGTATTTCTAAATGTATTCTTCCTTCTAGAACAAAAATATGACGGAAGAAAGAAAAAGAAAGTTCTGCAAAAAAAAGTCTGATACTATATACAGCATTCCACACCCATCATTCTCCACTTCTACAAAGATTCAGGGAGAGGTGTCTTTTCTTATCTACAAATTGTACTCTGATTTCCTACTTAAACCAGAGAGAGCCCTGAGTGTTTTTTTAAAATGTAGATGATAAGATGGTATGTGACATCCAAGTAATTGAAGCACATTAACAATCTCAAATGGAAGAAAGGAAATTCATAATAAAGCTGTAATCTTAAATTACTTGTTCAAACACTTCAGTGAAATAGCTTTTGGTTGACTCATTACTACTACTACAACTTCATTATAGTAATAAAAAAAAATGATGAACAAACAGCTTACTGAATTCACTTTAATTTAACTGGTAAAAAAAAAAAAGCTTTTGATTTTGTCACAGCAACAAAAAATACTACTATCTCCCCCACCCCCCTCCCCAAATCATAAGAAACTGCTATTCCAAAGAGACTTAACTAAGTTTAATGACAAAATCCAATATGTATGGGAAGCTCGAGGATCAGATTTGCTTTTTTTTTCTTTCTTTTTTCCTCTCTTAGAAGATACAAAGGCTATCCTTCTTCCCCTCTTGCCTGTCTCCGCCCCTAGCAAAATTAGACACATCAATTAAACTCCATGTGATTTAGCTGGTTAACTCTTGAAATTGCAGCTATGATTTAACTATGTCCATCAATGGGGATTCACTTAACAAAGTTCCCAAGCCAGATGGAAACAGTTAAGGTGGAGGTCAAACAGAAGAGGATTGTTGATCATTGCTTTTGAACCCTGCAATGTTCATGAGGAATGAAAATGCCTTGAGAAGAAGGTTATTTCACAAATAAGCCCTGAGCTGCCGTCCATTGATATCACGAATACACAAAGCCCTCAAAAAAGCATCTGGTGTTGCATTCTACATTTGTGCATTCTTGGGGTGGGAGGTGGGGGAGGCTGGCTGGCAATCACTTGCAGGACACACACACACACACACACACACACACACACACACACACACACTCTGGTCTCCATTGGGCAACTAGAAGAGTAAAGATTATTTGCAAATGTTTTGGGGGCTGGGCTCTACCACGAATTCCTGGGGTGCTCTGGTGGATATTACTTTTCTTTCTTTTTCTGAGACATCCAAATGAAATTTATTAAAAGATATTTTTACATCTGACTAAATATGGTAGAAATATGCTCCAAGTCTTTATCCATGCTGTTATTGGTAATATCACATCATGAAAGATACCTTCCCAGAATTGTATAGGGGAAAATGACTTCCCCCCCCCCCTTTCTTTTTTTGAATATTACTTTTCCAGAGACCATAACTAGGAGGAATACCTGAGTAGAAACCTTTGTTATAAGAGAAAGCAAAGGTAGCCATGAAAATAAAATGTCTTTCTATGTTTCCATAAAGGTTCTCTTGGAGTCACAGCAATTAGAAAGATCAGCTGTAATTTCACTCCTCCTTCATACAGCACCTTGTCTCACCTTAAACAGGAAATAGGGACTGAGTTAGCATAGCTCAAATATAATAAAGGTCTGTGACTGCTGGTTGAGAGGTTCAGCCATCAATATAAATCTGTCATAGACATACTCAGTGAGGAAGAAGAACTTCCATATACTCTGGCCCTTATAGCTTTGGAGAGAAGCCGATTTATGGCACATGGAAGCAAGGAGCCTTTGAGTCAACAGAGCACTAGTGAATCTAGCCTGTTTTAAAGGTTTCTGCAGCTAGATCTAGACTTTCGTAATTGTACTTGGGGGCAGCCCATTTAAATTTTAAGTTCCCAGGGGAATATACCATTTGTTTCAACTAAAACTGAGAATTTTTCCTAACAGGTGGCCTTGTCTAGTTTTAAGTTTTAAAAAACAGGATGAATGGATTCAGAGCTTCAATTTAAAAGAAAAAAAATTAAGCCAAGTTTTATAGGAAATCTTTCTCCAGTGACTCAGAGATCCCATTCAATCAGGTGTGATGTTTCCCTCTTTCACTGGAGAGATGTTGTTCTTATGGATGAGTATAGGGTCAGATTTCAATGATATGTTGACTGGTTTTACTAAAGTTAACTTTCTATTCATCTCCTTATTTTTTGCCAAAAAAGATAGCTTCCTGGATAGTGGATGGAAAGGACAAATTCAAAAATGAAGGTGATATTTTAAATGATAGTAATAATTAAAGGAAAATAAGATGTGATCATTTCTATTTCCAAAAGTTTCTTCACTTTGTTCACCAAACAATGATGAACCTGAATGTGCTAGGAATACACTATTTAACCTCAATCAATTGGCTTTTTGTTTGAAGTGATGTCATATATTATTGTATTTGGAGAAGTTCTGAATTGGGGGTGGGTGAAAAATAAGCAATTGCAAGCAAATTACAAATCAGCACATTGTAAGTTTTAATTACTTAGAAAAAAAAGTTCAAAGTTTTCTGTAATAGAAGACTTCCTACATGCAACCAGTATCTGACTGAGTGACTCAAGCAGTAAAATCACAGTTGGGACTACTCTAGTCGAGCTAAAAGGCCAAGTTCAATATTTTCCCTATGAGGCATGCCTGTGCTATAAAAAGAATGTGATGTTTGAATGTGAGTGTCTCTGCTCTCTGTGCTGGCACTCAAGCTTTTCCTAGCCCTCTTGCCACATTTCAAGAGTACGGTATGAATCACAATCATGTGGTTCTTCTTCTTGCCAAATTCTTTTCTCCCATTGCTGCTATGAATTCTCCTTCGATTTCTGCCATTGGCAACTGTCCTTCCCCTGCCTCCTCCCACCCCCCATAAGGGGAGACCAAGCACTTTCCTCCTTCATCAACAAGGAAACAAGCAAGCATATTATTATAAAGCTCTAATCACTGGTCTGACTAAGAAGATAAAGGGAAAAAGGGGAAATCTGGGGCAAAGAAAGCAAAGATGCAAAATAGAAATAGAAAATCAGAAGGGAGAGCAGAGATATGCATGAATAGATTTGCAGAATATTTGAATTGGAAGAGACCTCAGAAATCCTTTAGTCCAAGAGTTCCCTAAACTATAATTCATGGAGCCCTGCAGGTCTATGAAACAGTCCAAAAGATTCCACAAATTATTTTTTAAAAAATGTCATGTAGATAAGCACACAGAGCAAACTCATCTGCTACACTGATCATAGACATAATGTGTGGTTGATGAGAACCACTGGAAATGGGCCAATTAGTTCGTGCAATCAAGAACTTTGTTTCTCATTGGGACAGAATCAATCCCTTAAAATATTCAATGTAGTATAATAGTTTACTTGTCAATTTATTTCTGCAGATTGTTTTTTTTTTTTAAATAGCATCCATTTGTATTTTTAATTGTTCTATATACAACCTAATTCAATTCTAAATACAGAAGAAGTACAAAAAAGACAAAACCCAAAAAACTCAAGCAACCAGACTTCAATTTAGACTTATATATGGTTTTCTTGACACAGTAATGTTATGTTAACAACATTTTTATAAATAATGTATTCATTCATTCAAAAAATATTATTAACGATCCATTATATATAAAATGGGCACTTAAGTGATATAGTGAGTGGGGCACTATAACTAGAGTCAGGAAGATTTATCCTCCTGAACTGAAATCTGACCTCAGGCATTTACTAGTCAATTAACCCTGTTTGCCTCAGTTTCCTCATCTGTAAAATGATTTGGAGAAGGAAATAGCAAACCACTTCAGTATTTTTCAAAGAAAATCCCAAATGGGGTCACAGTCAAACAAGACTGAAAAATGAGTTAACAACAGCAAAATGTATAGACATTGGGCTAAGAGTTCAGGGCTCTGTACAAATGATGTGACATGGTTCTTAGCTACATGGAGATTACAGTCTAAAATGATGTTTTGATATAAAAAGCACAGGTAACTATGACATACAGTCTAACATGACAAAGGCTTTATGGTTCTAAAAATGTTACATGTAATAGGAAGTGAAAGGTTGCTACTCACATAATTAAAAAGACAGGTGCAAATGACACCGTAAAGTTTAAAACAAAATTCTTAGATTTTGGAAATAGAAATGTTTCTGAGTGAAATAAAACCTGCTTTTATAAGTCAGTGAAAAAAATGAAAACTGTTGAGAAACACAGAGAAAACTATTGAATCCATCAATTTGTTCCTTTCACAATACTTGTTGATATCAAGCAAATATATTCTCACTAAATCAGTAATCAGTAATTTTATTACTTAGAATAAAAAATGAAAATTTAATAGGTATTTTAATCAGTTTTATGTTATTTGGTGTTTTCATTATTGAGCATTAAAAAAAATCATATTGAAATATTTTTGCTACAAGGATTCTACAATGCCAAGAATTTTGTGACCTACTAATCTGGTCCAGATTTTACAAATGAGGAAGCAGGGGCTAGGTGAAGCTATGAGTCACAAAATTTGCAAGTGCTGGCCTCCTCTCAAATGCTCTCTCCACTATACCATACTGACTTTGAAATTCACATTTAGAGAACCAAAGAAACTGTCTTTCTATCTTCTCCCCTTTAGGACTTCAGTTTTTGCCATATTCTTAAGTTCATTTGTTCACTAAGCCTAATTACATAATGCCATTTTATGTACATAATGCCACTTTAAACAATACATGTTTCTTTGAAAGACTTCCATGGACTGATACATTGCGAAACAAGCAGAACCAGGGGAATAACATGCAGAATTACAACATCAGAAAACAAACAAACTCCTCACAATAACAAAATCTAAACTAAACTAAACGGAGACAGCCAAACACAGCACTTTCCAATGACCAATATAGGTTCCATTGAATAAATAATGAAATATATTTTGTCTCAATATATACATGGAAAACTACACTAACAGAATGCTGTATATATTGTCTAACATAATTATTTTGTTATTCAGTTCTGCTTGACTGTTTTTCTTTGTTACCAATGAAAATTTAGTGGGGGTAGGGAGAGATCAGGAAATAGATGAGCTATTAAAAGCAAAAGATATTTTAAAAAGAAAACTCAACCTTAAAATATATTCCTCTAGTAGAGAGGAGTTGTATTCATGTAACATAAGCAACTTTTTACAGTTCTAGTAGAGGAGTATGGGACAAATTCACATTTAACTTTAATCATAAATGAACCTTTCTACAACCAAAAAAAAAAGACTGCCTAAGTATGAAAAATTCATTTCCACACCCACATACTGCACTCCTAAATTTAGTTATAGTATGGTGGTTGCTGTTTGTCAAAGGGAGATCGAGGTGACAGAGTTAAAATGGCTCACAAACCCTTTATTACTGGAAAAACAGCTCAGAGTTCATGCCCCTATTCACAGTCACTCAGTAGTATTACTGTATTCATTTATCCATATATTCTACCTATTGCCTAATTTACTTGCCAGGCCTTTGGCTAAGTCACTTGGGATAACTACCCCTGCTTAGTCCTCCCCACAGGAAACAGAAATAAGTTATAAAACTGGCGAGTTCCCTGGAGTTAGGTACATATTACTTAAAGAATTTTGTTTTAATTGAAGCGCCTTGTTTTTACATGAATATACATTAATTTTTACATTCATTTTCAAATACATCCCTCCCTCACACTCCATGTCTTTACCACTTGAGCTATACTTTGGAGCAAAGGTTAAAAAAGAAAGAGAAAAAAATAAAAGCAATTCAATAAAAATAACTAATTCAAAAAATGTCTTGAGAGAAGATTTTTTTTTTCATGACCATAGGCCTCCATTTCTACAGTGAATTTCCAGACTGCCTTTTCTCAACTCTTCTCTGGGGTCACACTTGATAAATATAATTAATAGCAGTATTATAGTCATTACATGTATTATTTTCCTGTTTCTGCTTAATTTACTCTGTGAAAATCTTCCTATGTTTCTCTGAATTCTTCATATCATCATGTGCCACAGTTTTTAATCATTTGCCAAATAATGAACACATTTCTCTTCTGTTCTTAACTACTATGGGGAACCCCCCCCCCAAAAAAAAAACAACATCACTGCTCTCAATACACTGGTTAATATGGGACCTTATTTTCTGTCTTTAACCTTGTTGGAGTATATAGCTACTTATAGGATCTCAAGATATTTTATTTACTTTTTTGGATATAGCTCTAAATTTTTTTTTCCCAGAATGAATGGATTACTTCAAAGCCCCATTAATAATGTACTGTGTGACTATATTCCCCCAGCCCCTATAACACTATTTCCATCTTTTATCATGTTTACCAGTTTGATGAGTGGGAGGTGAAATCTTATAGTTGTTCTGATTTGCATGTCACTTGTTAATAGAAATAGGGAATAATCTTTTATATTAATAATGTTAATGAAAAACTTTATTTCATAAAGCCAAACTATTTATTTTCTTTTGTAATTTTTCTTGCCCATCTTATGTACACACATGTGCATATTGTATGGACATACATTTATACCATATATACACTAATGTGTATATATGATATAAATTGCTAAAACTATCCTTCTTTTGCCAAATTATAATCTATTTTTGGGAGGGTCTTATAAAATAAGGATCTCTTTCTAAAATAATTTGTGTTCTTGTGTTATTGGAGTGTTGTTACAATTACTGCATTAAGTGGATTATTGAGTTAAGTGGGTTATTTCTAATTCTTGTGTATCTACTTTTAGATTTTTTCCACTCATTTCCTTTTCCATTTAAAAAAAATAAAAACAAATAGGTTATGCTTTATAGTAGAATCTGAAGTCTAGAAGTGTTATTTCTCCTCTTAAAAATTTTGTTTCTCATGAACTTCTAAATCTTTTATTCCTCCAAATTAATTTCATTATTATTTTGTCTAGCTTTTAGAAGGTATTCACCAATTAATTTGAGTGTTATAGCACTAAATTTGTAAAATAATCTGACTAGTACTGTCACTCACTTTTATTATACTGTCATGGCTTATTATATAAAGAATTAATCACCATTTACCTTCTACCCATTCTCATTTATTATATTTGACCCTGAAACAGATTTCTTTTTATTTTCTTTTTTAAAATTCTAAAAAACAAAAAAGTTAACATTAAGAATCAAGAAATCTGATTTCAGTAGCATTAACTAGCTTTAACTTCAAAAATCTCCAAGAACATTGGAGAAATATATGGTGGATATTAATGGGCTACCACATGATACCTGTGATACCTTGTGTGTAAGATGTGGCATAAAAAGTTATCATCCAAAAAATGTCAGATTGGAAAAAGAAATAGACTAGTCACATAATGAATGGAGAGGAATAACAGAAGTACAACCTAAGTAATGCATGGCATCAACTTTGAATGTTGAAGGAGCTCGACAAGATCTCCAGAATCTTGGATAGATCCTTTAGAGAGAATTTAGGGGAGGTACAGACAAAAGTCACTCTTATAGGATAAAGATGAATGAATGGAAGAGGTATGACCTGTAGGAATACTGACGTCAATGTGAACTCAATGTGTTCTTTCTGACTGAATGACTGACTGTTGTTAAAATAGAGAGGGGCAGACATTTTTCTAGGTACTAGGGGAGCCTTGCTCCCAGGCAAAATTCACTCCTAAGATTTTTGCATTTACATGTGAAGCTTTTCTACTTATTTCTTTTATTTTATTCTCAATACCAATTGTTCTTTTAGATCAAAATATCCCGTGCCTCCCTCTGCTGGCTTTGTTCTGGAAAGGGAACTTTGGGATTCTTAATTTTTTTAATTTGGAATTTACTCTCTATGAAGAGTTGTCTGTGGACAACTACGGTATTATAGAAATAATAAACAGCCATGATAGCGCTAAGGCCAGTTGGCTCCCCAAAGAACTAACAAAAGCCAGATGATGTTGGCAGTGATTAGTGTGATCCAGAGTGTTTTTGGTTTGCAGAGAAGTCTTTTTTTTTTTTTTTTCTATTCTTATTTTATTAAAAAGAGTAGCTGGGAATATGTCCATACCTTGACTCTCTGTTACCTAAAGGGCTTCACCTACAGCACTCTGAACTACTGTAGACTAAGCCAGTCAAATATCTGTATTAACGTTGGGGTAGGGGGAGGGAGGGAAACAGAGACAGATAGAGAGAGACTGAGAAAGAGACAGAGAGAGACACACACAAAGATATACACACAGAGAGACAGAGAGAAGATGAGAGAAGGGATAGAAGCTAAGGGGAAATTAGATTGCCTAAGGAAGGGAAAACTGACCCAAATTGAAACAGGTTGAAATTCAAATCATTAGTGGGATCAATAAGCTCATGGTCTATGCAATATGGTTTATGTCATCCCAGCCTATGCAAATCAGGAAATGGAGATTTTAATTTTTCTTCAAAAAGGAATTTAAGGGGATATCTAAAAAGTATATTTCAGTAATTAGAGCAGTAATCCTGTCAATAAACAGAATGGGAACCTGAGGATTGAAGTGCTTATGGAGACTTACAGAGTTCTCATAAATACTTTAGAACTTGGATATGTAAGAACTATGTGGAAAACATGGATGGTCAGTCCGGTGCCTTTACATGCTATCTCAGTATAGATCTTGACAGAAACTACATTAGAAACAAGGTTTATGAAGTCCTTGAAGAATTTGTTAATGGTGCTTTACCTATATTCCTCACAATCCCAAATGCATCCTTGGTCATGATTCAAAAAATAGAAAATCCACTGCTTCAGTATATCATAATCACATCATGGGCCAGAATGTCAAAGATTATAAGTGCTAATTAATGGAAGAAGATGATAATCCTTAAAATAAAAGTAATTTTCACAGTACATAAAGAGCAATCTAACCACCATTTTCTGGAAGATTTTTGGATTAAGATAATAAATTTATTGAACTTCTAGAAAAAACAGGGGACACAAATTTAAAAGGATTGCAAAAAGATTCACATTCTTTGGATTTTTGAAGAAGAACATTATCAGGAACTACATATTCTGCTTATATCTAAAGAAACATGATATTAAGGATAGCTTGGAATAAGATGATCTAGGTTCAAATTCTAGCATTTACACTTGTCCTGGTAGGTCACTTAAATTCTATGGACCTCAGCTTCCTTATCTGTAGAGTAAGGGTGCTGGATTTGATGATCTCTAAATCCTCTTCAGTTTTCAATCTATAAGCTGTAAATTTTGAAAGCCATGAACCCAATAAGAGAAGCTGTTAATGAATGTGAAAATGCCACAAAAACTCTTCCTGAGGAAAATAAAGTTTCTTTCTGTAAGCAAGAGAGATAGGACAAATTTCATTAAAATAATTCTTTTATACAATATGTGAAGGTTCCAAAGTGCTTCTCTTAAAATAACCCAATGAGGCAATGACACCATTGGCCCCATTTTATAGAGATCAAGTGATTTTGCCCATGATCTCTTCTTTGACACATCTACCAAATTCCATATTCTAGTACTTCATTGTTTATGGAAGAGATGATCTTGGATACTGGAAGTACCAGATGAAGGCCCAGACGTTTTGGGAAATGATAACAGCTGTAATAATCATGATAGCTAACATTTACACAATGCTTACAATCCACCAGTTGCTTTACAAATATTACAAATTGATCATCACAACAACCCTGGGAGGTAGGTGCTATTATTATCCCAATTTACAGAGGAAGAAACTTTGACAGGGAGAGGTTAAGTGACTTAGTCAAATAGCTAGAAAGTATCTAAGATTCAATTTGAACTGTTATCTCTGAGTCCACTATGCCACCCAGCTTTCCCTAACTAAATGAACTATATATGATTTTTTTTAAAGGACCAACCAGCTACATACTGAAAGGATTCATATCTAGTAGATCAGACATTAAGTGGCAAACTCACTGCTGAGACTGACTCATGAAACAAAGAAAAATATAAAGTGGCACCTTAGCTATTATGTCTTAGCTAGTAAATGTCTTGGGTCAAGATACAAGTCCAGGTTGTTCTGACTCCAAAGTGGGACTCTTCTCATTATGTTCTATTACCCTTCTAGCATCTGTCTTAGTGACATCAAAAGGATGAACATTCAAGTTTTCCTATGAAAAGTGATATATACTATTCCCATTCAAAACCACAGCTCCTAAAGCCTCCAGATATTGGGAGTTGTTTCAATTCATCATTTCAGACAGTGCCACCATTATTTCTTAAACTTTTTATAGTTGTATGAATGTGTGTGTGTGTGTGTGTGTGAGAGAGAGAGAGAGAGAGACAGACAGACAGAAGAGAGAGATACACAGAGAACACACAAAGAGAGACATTCAGAGACACACAGAGGAAAACAGAGAGACAGACAGACAGAGACAGAGAAACACATACACACAGAAACAGAGACAGACAGACAGGCAGACAGATAGGAGAGAGAGACACACACAGAGAGACAGAAACAGAGAGAGACATTCAGAGACACACAGAAAGAAAGAGAGAAAAAGAGAGACAGAACCAGAGACAGATGTGAGAGAAATAAAGAGACAGACAGACAGACAGACAGACAGACTCATGCACATTAAGACAGATTGGGCAGGCTTTAAAAAATCAACTAAGTCCATTGGTGCATGCAGTGTCAAGGAAGTAAACAAAGCTGTTGTCCTACTGAGCCAGATTTAATTGGCTCATTTCCAGTTCATTAAGTTGAACTTGTTAAAGTAAACTAAATAAACTACTCATTAAATTCAAAGTTAAGCAATGCCTGCCTGACTCCAAAATTACAAATTATCTCTTTATTGAAGTGGAGACTTTTATGGTCTTAAGGATCTTAAAGAGGATCTTAAAATCTTTTATCATTTAAGAAACATGTAAGAAGTGAGTATCATGTAATGTCACTTCCTAAAAGTTTGTTACCAATTCACCACACCTAAATGTACATTAAGAAAATTTCAAGCAAGACTTTCTCATTCAGACTTTTCTAGAACTTAGGTTTCTACCAAGACAAAATCAATAAAATATCCATCTAAATCATCTTAATTGACCTATAATAGAAAATTAAATCATTTTTGAGATTGTGAAATTTGAAATTTTAATTAAAACATTAATATACATAATAATTTGTATATATAACTTCTGTATAAATTGGAAGTATCCCTATTTTACAAATGAGGCAGCTGGAGCTCTAAGAATTTAGGAGATTTGGTCTGTCAAAGAGCTAATGAGGAGTTGAAAGCCCTTGAACTTAGATTTTTTTTTTGCATACTCTCCAAATCAGGATTCTTGTCATTTGGGTGAGGAGTTCTTTATAAAAAGGTATGAGGTCCACACGCACATAAAAATCTATTTCCCATCTCCAACCCAGCAATGGCTGTCTCTCATATCTAGAATGTACCATCATCCTTACCTACTCTTCCAAGAATCCCTCATTTCCTTCAAAACTCAGCTCAGCTCCTACTTGTCCTACTTGTCCTTGAAGCCTTTTCTGATGCCCCTGGCTGTGAATGCATTTCCTTCTCCAATGACCTTATTATATTCATTTTTTATATGTTTATACACACACACACACACACACACACACACACACACACCTCTCATCTCTCCTAAATATTGCTGTTTCTTCTAAGTTTTCCTTTTTCCCTCCAGCACCTCACAGAGTGCTTGGCACATAGGAGACTATTTAAAGTTGTTGGATTGAGTTGGATTAACATAAGGTTATCTCATCATAAAGAGAATGTTATTTACTTAGCAATTTATATCAATCAATCAGCAGAGTGTAAGCTCTGATTATTCCTATCTTACCTAGTCTTAATCACTAAATAAGTGTGGTTTCAATCAAACTGAGACCTGTTAAAACCTTAGCTTTAAAAGACCAAGGTGTCCAGGGCCATCTCCAGCCATCCTGATCTATATTTGGCCACTGGACCCAAATAGCTCTGAGGGGAAAGTGGGGCAGGTGACCATTCATAGCCCTTCCTCACTTAAATCCAATTCACTTGCATGTCATGGCTGTCTTCGAGAACAAAGGACAAACGACAATAACTAAATGGCAAAAAGTTTTGGAGATTTCTACATCACCAAGTCTGAGCAAGAAAGCATTTTAACTTATGTTAATTATCAGATTATAAGTAGTTTGAGGGCAAGGCCCCAGAAGATGCAGTCTTCACTTAAATATCACCAACCTGCTTCTATACCCTATAGCAGTAAATTCAACTTTTAGTTAATGATGATCATGACAAATGAACAGTTACAAAATAAATGCAGCACAAACTTTTTTCATTTGAGGCAGCAAGGCACAGTGGAAGTCTAGTGGGGTCTAGAGTTAGACTTGGGTTCAAATCCCAAATCTGATGCTTCTAATTTGAGTAACTTTGTCTAAATCCCTCAATTTTCCCAGGCCTCAGTTTCCTTATTTGGAAAATGATAAAGTTGGGCCAAATGGTATACAATGTCCCTTTCAACTCTGGATCTATATATTAAAAATATAATTTTGTCCATGATTTTGGGGTTGTGTGGGTAAGTTTCTGTGTGCTTAAAGCAATCTGACTCTAGAATTTAAATTTTAATAAGATACCACTTCAAGCTTTTCAAATGTAATCTTTGGTATAATTTGGGGAAGGCATAAGAAAGAAAGGGAGAGTAGTTTGTTTTCTAATTATCAGAAAATAAGAAAGTAGAGAATTCTTTAGAGGGAGGGGTAAGGTGCATGATACCCTTATTGCCACAAAACAAATACTTTTCTAACATGTTATTATTTCCAGAGATTTTCCCATTCCAGATGCTATCATCAGTGTTATTGTTTCACAAAAAAAAAAAAAAAAAATATGAGCAAATGAGACACACACTGACTGACTCATGTGACAAATCACCAGGGATGCCAAATGAGGAAAAACACAAAATGGGAGGGAAAACATTTTGTTTTCAATCTATGGAAATGTTAAAACATGAAACCAGAATTATTTGGCAACATGAGTCAGTAAGTAGAGAAGCTTTTCTGCCCCTACAAGACCAAAAAAAAAAAAAAAAAAAAACCAACCTTTCTCTTCTGAGAGTCTGGGAAATGAAAATACATGTCCATGTAAAGATATATGTTTATATAAATATATGGCATAAATGTAAATACACATGTATGACATTAAATGCATATAACATGTTTATATAAATCTATTAGATATATATGCATATGTAATACATAAAATATATTTATAACATTAAAAACTACTATACTTGAGTCCTGGAAAAATGTTAAAGAAAAAGTCTTGTCTTCTCCTTAATGTACATTCTGGTTTGATGAATTGCTAACAAACTTTTAGGAAGATACATCACATGACATTCAATTATTATTATTTTAAAATTTTCTCCCTTCTTCCAAAAAATCCTCAAGGAAAAACAATGTGTTTCAAACTGTATTCAATCACAATCAACTCAGTGTTCCCTTATATATTTCTATACTTGAGATCAAGGTAACAGAACAACAATAAGACATAATCTATTTTTAAATCATCTATTGTCATTCTGATAAGACTAATCTAGTTGTCTAATCAGCTGAGAATATAACGTTACTTGAAAATAAAAGCTTCTTCAGACATGATTATTAATACTGAATCCCTTGTAAGGAGTTATTTAACCTAGAAGGATATATATAGATTATAACAGAATGTGAGGTCTGATAATTGCTACTAAAAGGGGAAAACTTTTGAAGATGTCTAACCCACTGAATCAGAACATGTCAAATATCAGGTTGTAAGTAGCTTGAGAGAAGGAGCCCAGTTTTTATTTAAACATTATTGACCTTACTTCTATACCTATAATAGTCATTTCAATTTTTAGTTAATGAAAATCCCAATAAAGAAGGAAAAAAGTCTCCCTAAGAAGAAATTTAAGACAAAACAAAACAAACCTGCACAACCCCAGTTGTCTTTAGGGTAAGGTTATTGTTCAATAAACATTTATTGTGCATTTACTTATTAACCTCCTTTGAGGTAGCAGGGAGAGAGCTGGCCTCTGAGCCATGACAGACCTAAGTCTAAATCCTTTCTCCAATACATAGACCTTTTGTGACCTTAGGTATGCCACAACCTCTCAGTACCCCAGGTAAGTCTCTGGACTATAAATTGCAGAGAAAGTACTGATCTGAATTGGTAGAAGGAGGTTCTTAATCCAGGACTTTCTTAAAGCAATGAAAAATGAAAAGTGAAATTCTTATTTGTAATAAACACTCCTTGTCTGTTTATTTTTCTGCACCTAGAAGCATGGAAATCTTTCCATCCCAGCAAATTGGGAATCTCTGTAATTAATAGTCTTAGACAGTTATCTGGAGTACTGAGGAGATAAGTATCTTGCCTACAGTAACACAGAGGCTTGTCAACTTGAATCTAGGTCTTCCTGAATCCTAGTCCAGTCCTTTATGTCCTAAGTATTCATATGCCCTAAGTATTTCACAGAGATGAAATACCATTCAGTAGTTGTGAAAAGGAGGTAATAAAGTTGGGAAAGGAGGACATATGAAGACAGATTTATGACAATGTCCATCTCTTAAGTCTGGAAACATTTAGATTGATTCAAAATCTAAGTAAATTTCACTAAAATATTCTTTCTTGAGAAACAAAAATCATTGATTTTTTTAGGATACACCAATGAAATGGGTATGATGCACAATGTTTTAAGGGCATTAACAAATTCTGAGAGTGGAACAGTTTCGTTCCATTATCACTAAAATTTTCTTCTCTGTCTAAACTGGCAGATAATTCCATTCCCCTTTGCCTCTGTAGACCTGCTCTTAGAAACAAACCTAATCAATATTCTGGCCTTGAAATCAAATAGAGCAAAAGATACATATGTTTAAAGTTGTTAAGTTATTGTCAATTAATTGTATATAAGATGGTAAAGACATTAAATTTCCAAAGAGTGGTTTAACACTGTGATTAAAAGAATACTTGAAATTTATTCTTCCTAGGAGTTACTCTTTTCTTAATTCTCTTCTGGCAAACACATATGAATGTTTGAATGAATGTGAATGAATGAATTAATGAAATGGAACACACAGCCATATTCATACATGATACAAATATATAAGCTGTATTAAATACATTAGGGGCTAAATGTATTTTATATTTATTTATATTTTATTTCTATATGTAGGAAAATGGAGGGACAGGATAATTATAAGGGATGATTCTATTCTGGGAGAAAACTTGTTTTTGCCAGCATCCATGCATTCTACTTAGGAACATTCAAAACTTTAAAAATGGAAAATAGCTTTTTGGGTCCTGGACCCCTTTGGCACTCTGATTATCATATGGACACCTCTCCCAGAATAATATATCAAGATGCATTTTTTAAAAAGCTATGAGATTATCAAGGAAATCAATCACATTGAAATAGTTATCAAATTTTTTTTTTTTTACATGCAGTTCACAAGACCCAGGTTAATAACACTGTTTTTAGCATCTGTTCATCTGTTCTAACCTACTCATTTCCTCACACATGAGGAATCCAAGGTAAGAAGGGTAAGAAGACATGGCCAAGATCAAGAAGCTAGCACTAATAGCAGAGCTGAGATTAGAACTGAGGTATCCTCTTGTCCAATCTCTGCTCATTCCATCAGGAATGGAAGATATTATAGCACTTTTAGGTTCCAGTGTACCTAACTCTAGACTAATGTTATCAGTAGCTTGGCAGAATCAAACACTTATCCCACCAAATACTCTTGAAGCATTAATGATTCTATAGGATGATGCTCATGTTGCACCAAAGTAACAATATATGTTGTTTAAAAACACACACACACACACACACACACACACACACATTTTAAGTATCAGTGAAGTGAGGCATTCATCCTGTCTACATGATGTTATTTACCAAAATAAACAAATAAATGAACAATGTTTTCCTTCCTTCTCTTCAGTCATATTGTAATCATCTGTTATAAATCACATTGAAAACTCTGAGACAAAGCTTCAGAATACCCTTTTTCAAAACAGAGAAAAATATTAATAATATTTAGAAGACAGTTACTTAATTCTTTCATCTATTTGTTTCCCTGCTTTTGAATTCCCTTGAATTTCCTTCTTTGTAAATGATCTCCTTTCTCCAACTTTCTGGAAGTTTTGATATGGATAGATTTCTAAAGCAGAAACTCTTTGAGGGAAGAGGGTATGTTTTACCTAAATCTTCAATCTCTACTGGTGTCTAGCTCAGTGGCTGCAAACTTCCTCAGTACTTTAATGGATAACCAAACTCAGCAGAGTGGAAATTCCTTATATGTATTATATATGCCATGTTCTATCTAATGTGCAATTATTTATATATTATTTACATACATATAAATAATATATATAATGTTGCAATTACATATACATATATGCAATTGCACATTAGATACAACATGGCAACCCATCCTTGCCTTCTTGTGCTCTACAGGTAATGTTCATTTAGACCCATGAATCTGTCACAAAGGACCACACTACATGATGAAGGTGTTCTCCTTTGTCTCATTGTGTCTTCAGAATGGATGCAGCCCAAGGGTTATGATGCATCTTACGTTATATTTTCTGTTTCCTTTGCCCAATTTTGTATCATGCTTACTGGTGTACATTTCTTATCCTTTCCTCCCTGCCCCTGTCTTCCTTATTCCCAATTTGATTGTATGTTTATTTAGGTCATGGACTGGAGTTAGAAAATCTATATTCAAATCCTGGTTACTATTGTGTAACTTACCTTCATCGGGTCTGAGTTTCCCAATCTGCAAAATGGAGGTGAAGGTGAGATAGAATTGGACTAGGTGGTCCCCTAGATCTTTTATGGCTCTAGAGATATGATTCTGTGATCACAGGGATTTTTCATCATTATATCACTAGTACCTAGAACAGAGGTGGTGAGCCTTTTTTCTGCCAAGGGTCATTTGGATATTTATAACATCATTTTTGGGCCATACGAAATTATCAACTTGTAGAATTCAAATAGTGAGAGGTTGGTGTGCTAAATTTCAGCTCATCATCACATGCAGTTGCTTTAGCTAATGATTTTGAGGGTGTAATATGACCTATGGGCCAGAAGTCTCCCTCTCCTCACCTAGAACAATTCTGGACACACAGAAGGAGCTTAATAAAAATTGAGTAAGAACCTTATGTAATATTATGGAAAATGATGTGGACACCTGCATTCTACAATGATCTCCAGCACTGCCTTATTGGGTTGCTAAACCACTTCACCTCTCTGGGACTCAGTCTCCTCTTCTGTAAAATAAGAAGATTGGATATAAGGGTGTCTAAATTCCCATATGCTGTAACATTCAGTGATCTGTGGCTACCCTAAGTAGATTTAGCTGTTAATACCCACTGCTGAATCAGCTGGGTTCCTTTATATCTTTGTTTTGTTTTTGTGTTGCTGGATCTACTACAAGACTTGGGCCATTGACAACCCCGCCAGCAAGCACATGAGAAGAGGCTTCCTCTCTCAGTAGTATCCCCTCTGTTCAAGTTGAAGCAGCCAGAATGGATGGAGGCCAGCTGGCAGAAGAAGTGGAGCATGATTCTCATATAAGCAGCAGAAAAGTCAGGCACACAGTGTATCTCTTCCCTTTCCCGCTTACTTTCATTGACTAAGGTTGTTTTTGGCACATATGAGCACAAGATTTTTTTATTCTGGTTCTGGAGGGGAACCCCCCTACTTCCCAGATATCTTTAATTATATTGTTGTTTCAGGCCAGCAGATGGATCAAGACATAAATGAAAGAAGATCATAATGAGGAACTGGCAAATAGCTTCCCAGCAATTCTAACCCCCAATTCTAATTGAATTTTTGCCTTGTGGGACTCAGGGACTTCCCAGGAGTTCCCTTTAGATCAGTTCTGAAGGCAGTGTATAGGAAAAAGGGTGAAGTTAAAGGGACTAGAAATGTGTAAACAGCAATGACTCAGTGGTCTCAGCTCATTTTTGAAAGGCAAGTACACCAGGATTAGCATTCTTTCTTCACAGATCTTCATTAGCAACTGCTCAGAGTGTATGTGTGCAGTTGTGTCTCTAGAGAGCCAGAGAGAGAAGCCGGTGAGTCAAATTCTCCTTTTATACAATTCTATGTGTTTGTATGTGTCTCTCTTTCTGCAGAACAGTGCTCATGCCAGGACTAAACCAGTCATAACTTCCATATTTCCACTACTTAGTAGCAGACTTGAAGATTTGTTGGAATTTTTTTTTCTATTGTTTTGCTTTGTTTCTTTACTACTAACCAAAAGATTGCTTCATAATCCTGTAAGTATGTTTTAGCCAACTTTTATGTCCTAGCTGGCCAAAATGTTATTAATTCAGAGATCATGCAGAGGGAAGGCAGATGCTATGGCACAAAGATCTTATGTTGCTTCCCTCAACACACGAACAGCTGAGGCAGCAAAAGGACAACAACTTAGGATACGGATGCCTCTTAAGTACAACACATCAGTCCAACTCCCAGGCTATGCAAGCTCTTGAAGTCTTGAAGACTGGGGAGATGGTAATGTCATTTGGGGAATAAGGCCTTGTTGAGGAGGGATTAAGGATGCAAGCCTCTCCTATTCTTTATCAACCAAGAAATCCAAGCTTGAACTCATGAGTGCCTGGAGCAGCTTACCAATACTGAGGCTCCAACATGTTCAATATTTATTCTCATTTGTGTATATCTAAGAAAGTAGCATCTCTTCAAATGAAAACCTCTTATTTGAAGGAAATTTCAAGCACATTACTTGACAATTACTTGAGTATACCATCCCCCTCTATCCTGTTGAGGATAATCAGAGCCAGGAATTATCCCTGTGTTTTCCAAATGGATAGAATGAGGCTTTAAGAGGTTAAATGTTTTGTCCAAGACCACTGAGTCATCAGTTGAATGGGAAATAAATTTGTCAACTCTTGGACTGATTCTGTATCTGATATTAACTAGAATATATATAGTACTTTAAGATTTAACACATTACATAATGAGATAGTCATATAATTATCTTCATTTTATAGATGTCTGTAAGAAGTTCTCTATAAATAAGAAAACAAACTATTTCTCAAACTAATTTTTTTCTGTAAACGGTTATTGCACTCATCGATAGTACTACATAGTTTAATACTTAATATTGATCAAATTGTTTCATGTATTAATTCAGAGGTCAGTCTTATTTTATGCTGCTCAAAATACTTAGCATAGCACTGAACATATAATTAGAAGCTCGATAAATGCTTGCTCCTTGACTGATTTAAGCTTTACCTCTTGATCTAATCTTGGCAGAAGGCATTCTGTAATCTGTAAAATTTTGATAGAATCGATAGATTGATAGAATAGTGCTGACCCAAAGTTCTTAGTGCATGGATGTTCTTCAGTGGAAAAGTTTTTTCATGCTGAAAATTGCTCCACCTCCTATGTATTTCTGATACATTTATAATGTCATTTTTGATATTTTTCAAAGGAAAGAAAGCATAGCTAGCACCTAAACTCTCTCATGGAGCTTGTAGTCACATATTTTATGAGATCTAGAATCCATAAAACACAGTTTAGAAAATGTTGGATTAAGAATTTCCTACTTATAGGAAGAGATGGCTAGATATTCCAATAAACAGAGCACTGGACTTGGAATTGGGGAGATCTGAATTCAGATCTAGCCTCAGATACCTATTAATCATGGAACCCTTAAAAAGTCCCTTAACTCTTCTGGGTCTCAGTTTCATTTTCTATAACATGAAAGGTCTGACTAACATCAAGGGTTCCTAACCTGGAGACCTTATATCCTAGTAGACTTCAAGTGGGCCATGAACTTGGATGGGGAAAACAAAAATCATATCTTTATTTTTATTAGCTTTTTATTGAAATTTATCATTTTCTTTAATGGTGAATATGGGCAACAAACATTATTCTGAGAAGGGGTCCATAAGATTCACCAGCCTCCCAACAGAACTCTCTCTCTTTCTGTATGTGTGTCTATCTTTCTGTCTCTGTCTCCATCTCACTCTCTCTGTTTCTCTATCTTGTCTCTCTCTGTCTGTCTGTCTCCCATACACACACACACACACACACACACAAGATTCAGAACAATTGGTCTAAATGATCTCTAAAATCTATGACAGTTTTCTACTAATACTGAAAATGGGATATTTTGGATGCCATGTTTTCTTTTTCTTTTTTTAAATTTAAACACCAATGGTAACAAATGCAAACTAGTACCTTACAAGATAACCACTATTTTTATTAACAATCTCTTCTTGGGAAAAAATGTCATGCTTTCAAATCTCTTTGAATGGGTGGCAAGAAGAAAAAATAATTCATGTATGATTGTTTTGAACTGCAGTGATGAGAGAATAACTGGATTTCCCCACAAGAAATGCCTCGTACCCTACCTCGCCTATTCTCTCCAGTGATGGAAAGTCAGTGTTGAAGGTTTGTGAATGGATTTCAAAACGTGCAAATAGTACCGCCCATTGTGAGCCATCAACTATTTTTTTTTTATAACTACTTGCATACTTTTGGTCAACCACTGTAAAATAAACAGTCCTTCCCAAATGTTTTTGTTTTCTTTGACAGCACAGCAATAATTCACTTGGAATGCTGTAGAATATAATAGCACTTGAATGCTGTTGTAAAAGTGGGTTTTTTATGATTTATATTCATCAAGTTGTTTTTAAGTTTGAAAAATTGAAGACCTAAAAATATATAAAACATCTTCAGGATTTGTTATGCTTATAATATCTTCACTCCCAGGATATGAATATAGTAACATATGTACGTTGATCTTCAAACACACATGTGTGTATATTTATACATGTATATATATGTACATGAATAACATTTCACATTTCACATCTCCATTTATGTCTTTAAAGGTAGGACACGCTGAATGGAATCAGGTAAAGGAAGTTCTTTGTAAACCTTCAAAGGGTTTTAGAAATGTGAGTATTTATTATTTCTAATTCTCATTTATATTTGAAGGACATATAGAAATGGTTCTGAGACAAGTTGCTATGCTAGTCCTAACGTTACGATTTTTTTGTCAATCTCAATATAGTTCAATGGCATCTAGATAGAAAAAAGTCTTGGGACAAGTTGATTTCCTATTAATATTATTATTTTTATCGTTATTTTTTTGAAGGCTTTATTACTGTGATGATGTCTGAAATGACACTTTCATCTAGTTCAAAATAAATTTAGATAGAAATGGTCCTGGGACCTTGCTATTATTATTATTTGCATTTAATATTCTATGGATTTTTTCATAGGTGGAAAAGAGGGTTACTTTTTTTGTAGTTGAATAAAAAGTATCAGGATATATATACATTGTAGCTTCTTATGCTCACTGAAAACATTCTCAAAATGCCTTCAATAGTAACAGGATGATGAGGGCAATAGTGGGTCATTCTTCTGTCACTTTTTTCATTTTGTTTTATTTTGCTTTCTGTTGGGTTTTTGTATCTTAATTTTTAAAAAATCCTATATAGCTTGGAGATTTTGTTTATTAGACATGATGAAGGCTTTGTTCCTAAGTTTTTATGGATCAACATTATGTCTGGGTAATTGAGGGCAATGATTTGGTCTGTGGTATAGCTGAGTTTGGGGGATATTTTTACATCTTTATTTGTAGTATGGAATTTTGTCTTGTATTAGTCCATGAAAAACAGCAAGCTTCTGATGGTTAATATTATTGCTATTGGTCTATGATTCTATTTACTGTTTTTGAGAAATTAAAATTATCTAAAATATTTGCTAGACTAGCAGAAAATCAATGATTCATTGTCTGTCTATTCATGAAATATATAAACTTTTTGGATCCTCCTTTTCTTGTTCTACATTATAGAAATGACTACTATCTCACACAATCAAAATAGAAAACTACCTCTCCCCAAATAAAAAATCAAATTGTTAAGATGCATGTGTAAGTTTTTATGTGTTCCCATTCCAAAAGTAGGCAGAAATCTAATTTTTCCTCTCAGTATTAGTAACAGAAGTGTGAAAGCTGACATGAATCTAAGCAAAAATCTTTGTATCTCATAGCTGTGATTGATCTCTCCTCATAGGACTTCATGTGAGGAAAGAAATTAGAGATTTGACAGTAGTACCCTTTCCCTTCCTCATTCTCTTCTCTAAGGGATCTGTCTCTATCCTGCACAACAGAGCTCTTCAGTTGTGGAATATGACAAATGAGCAAGTCTTGTGCTGAAACTGATTACAAAGGTTATCAGCTAAGCCATTACACCTGCATTTCTGAATAGTTGGGGCCCAAGAAGCCTGACTGGCCCCTCTTTGAGCTTCTCCAGCAGAGAGCAGTGAAACTCCACCAGTAAACAGAATCCTGGAAATAAGTACAACTTCCTACTCTAAGAAAAAAAGGCAGAGGCAGACCTGGCAGCTTCATGATTATTGCAGAGACTGAAGGAGGTGTATTTGAATAAAACAGAAGCAACTAAAAAGGGGTTATAGCTTACTATATACAAAAAACAGTGTAGCTACTTCCTACCCACGTTTTATTTAAAAAGGACTGGAAGGCAAGATATGATTTGTTCATTTCTATCTTAAAAGTTCAGTCTCCAATATCATATATTCAAGAAGTTTTGTAGATATTTATGGTTATTTCAGAGGACTATGGAAATATACAGAAGGAAGGAGGGGGTCCTAAGAGTCTATCTGGCACCTACCCACCTTCATTTTATGATGGAGGAAACTTATTTGTCAAGGTTGCATAGCTAATATGTGGGAGACTGACCTAATAATAGCCTAATGGTATTAAGAGATTGTCTACATGGCAAGCATCTCATACCAGATTTGAACTCCCAGGTCCTCTGATTCCATATTCAACGTTCTTTCTACACTGAGACCTTTGAGCAGCAAAAATAAAGGTGCTGACATTTCTGGCTTTTAAAAGCTAGTTCACAATTGGGAGGTGCTTTGGCCAGCATCATTTTTGTTTTGTTTTGTTTTCCCCCATTTATGTTAGTACCAAATGTATGTTATAGATGACACTATTTAAATTTACATCCAAGTATCAAGAGGCAATAAGATGAGGTGAAAATAGCACTTGACTTGTGGTCAGAACATCTAGGTTCAAATTTCAACTCTCCCACTAGCTATATAACCTTGGGTAACTCACATTAATTAATCTCTCTGAGTTATCTAGGAGATAATAAACTATACTATTTACCTTCTAGGGGCTGTCATGAGGATTAAATGAGAGAATGTTTATGAGATCCTTTGTAAAGACCTAGAATAATATATACATTTTTTAACCTCACTAGTAACAGAAGTAATGAGAACTTGAAATAATGGAAAGAATATGAGGCTTACTTAGCACCCAGAAATTTGGGCATGAATCCTGACTTCAACATTTACTGACTAACATCAGCAAATCCTTTTTTGAGCCTTGGTTTCCATGAAAAGGAGATAAGAATATCTGTTCTACCTTCCTAATATGATTATTCTAAGAAAAGTACTTTGAAAATTTTCAAGTGCCATATAGATGTGAGTCATTTATATCACAAGGTCATATTCAGAATTCTCATCCATAGTCTGTCCCACTGGTTTTTCATTGCCTTCAATTCCCAGGTTTAGTGTCATTACCTAAAGGATTGTTTAATAATTATTGTTATCAACCTTTACTTCCTGCAAAAACAGTTGCTGTTATAGACCTTATCTAGAGTTAATCTGAGAATAACCTTTAATGACTGAAATTCACAAAGGTATCTTCAGAGGAGCCATGTCAATAACTGACATTTCCAGGTAAATCAATTTGTATACTTTCACAGAAGTTCCCTCATAAGATGGGAAACTTCCATGATGTTTAGCATTTGATTGTGGTGAAAATAAGATTATTTATTAGTTGTTGTTGATTTGGTTTTTCTTAGGCGGCCAAGTGGTATAGTGGTTACAGTGAAGACCTTACAAGTCAAGAAAACATAATCTTCCTGAGATACTTCCTAACCATGGGATGCTGAGTGATTTACTTAATTTCTTCCTGCCTCAGTTTCCTTATTTGTAAAATGAAATAGCATCTACCTCCTGGGGCAGTTGTGAGAATAAAATAAAATGATATTAATACAAAGCATTGCACAAATCTTAAAGTTAAATAAATTCTAGGTGTTGTTTCAATTATTCCAATAACTGCCTGATATTTCCTGAAAATATTGATGATGAATTTTCCTATTTGTTTTTACTATCGCTTAAATAAGCAAAGCACTTGGAGAAAAAGGAAAACAGAGATTTATGTTTATGAGATGCTCCCAGGTTGTTAACCTGAGATGTTTTTTGGCTGAAAAGTTGCAAATTATTGCTCTTTTTCCAAATGAATCTACTAGAGGCAATATATTGAAAATATACACACACACACAAAGTTCCTTTGATCTATTGGACTAGGAAAGAATTCAATATGTGAATAGTACTGAATTTTGGAGAAGCTAGCTAGACTCAATGACTTTCACCACAGAGGTTACAGAAGAAGCAGGGTAAATATTACCCACAGAGGGGAAAAAGGCATTATAACAACACCTTGCTGAAAATGCACCTCCTGCTCCTGGATACACTTTTTAAAGTTCTAAGACATTGACTCATATTGAGTTATTTTGATTTACATTCCTCCAGCGACTGGGGTCATTCAACTTTGCTTTAGAATCTCCTCTCTGACATTCTAGTTCAATTTCTAAGGAAAACAACAACAACAACACACAACTCCTTTTCCTTTATACCGTTCTCTTCACATGCTTCCTTCAACAGCCATCCTCCTCCCAAACTTTAAAAATAATAATTAAAAAAATAATCACCAGGAACCTACAAATAAAAATCTAATGAGCACACCTAAAGCCATTTGCTTCCTTATGATTTAAGAATGTAGACTGATGCGAAGTCTAAATAGCTTGGGAAAGTGCAGCCCTGCTGTTCCGTGTCAACATTCCACCCCTCTCTGCCTTTCCCAAGGTCTCAGGCAGAAAATCCTTTTTTGTTCTTATCAGTTCAAACAAGAACAATGAATTCCTCAGGCTCACAAGAATGTGACAAGGTGCCAACAAAGCCAACCAGGAAGGTGATGTATGGCCCATAGGCTGGAGCTCAAATTAATCACTTCAAAAAATTAGCTAGCAGAACAAATCCAACTAGCCTTAGCTTTTAGTTTGAGGACCCTCCATTCTCAACTACCTCCCAACATGTCTTTACTGATTTTACCTGCCAGTATGTCCCTTAAGCTTGCCTGAGAGTGCTAAGGGAAGCTGGAACACTGGTCATTTCCAATACATGGTAAGCAATTGACAAATATGGTTACACTCTATAATTTTAAAGTTTTCCAGGGTCCATAATGAGCCACAGAAATGTGTTTATAGGTTAAAACTTGGTACAGAGAATTCATGCTTAGTTGTGAAATGATTTTATTAGTAGTAAAATTCAGATCTCAGAAAATAATTATTGTGACTGTTTCAAGCATCATGCACCGGGGAAGTTACATATCAGAAATATCTTTCTGGGTTTCCCGTATTTGATTGCAGAAGGGAAAATTGAAAGTATGTTTCTGTCATTGCTAAAGTTTAATGAGAACAGGAATAATTTAATCTTGTGAAAAGTAATTGGCATTGGCAAATTAAGATAAATTATAGTTTTGATAGTTTTTATGATATAATACCCAATTTTTATTGTTATTTAGAAAAGAGCCTACAGGGTCTTTAAATATATATAAAATTTTAGGTGTTTAAATATAACATTTAGGACTAAATGGAACCATTGAAGCTGCCCTATTCCATTAAGCCCAAGATACATAATCGTGTGAAAATAAAATACATACAATATCTTTCCTAAATACATATTTTATCACACACACACGAACACACAAGTAAATAGTTTATATGTATATTTAAATAAAAGATCAAAATAATTTGTTTGCAATTTTTGTATTCTACTTTTTAAAAAAAACTTCCTGGAAATCTACTTTATTAAAAAGTAGAGGAGACATTTTGTTTGAAGTCTTACAAGCAGTTAGGAAAGACATTTGGGAACAAATTCACTGGGGAAGATTCAGAATATCAAGGAATATGGTGGTGGATAACTGTCGTACACATTTAAAACACAATGTGTAGGAAGATTGTGTATATGTGTGTGTGTGTATGTGTGTGTGTCAATGGTATATTAGATATACCGTGTAAAACACAGTCATGTGTGGATGTGGTAGTCTCAAGGTAAGAGAGAAGACAGACAATGGGAATGTCAGACATAGTGGATAAGTAAAGAATCTATGTTGAAGAAAAAAGAATGCTAATAACTTGTAATTATCTATGTGAATAGGACCAAGGCCAGCATAAAAAGAAAACCATAGATAATCCAAGAGCTTCAAGTATGTGAGTCATTTCTACTTCTATCATTTTACTTTAGAAAAGTTGAAGATTCTAAAAATTTCTTGATGAGAAGAGATGGACTCTGCTGCCTTTTCCTGGTGATAATGAAATCATAATAAATAATCATTAATGAATAATTAATAAAGTAGGCGTTAAGGTATAGAAACTGGGACATAGAAGAGTTCTAATGTGGATAGTTCTA
This sequence comes from Sarcophilus harrisii, assembly GCF_902635505.1. Lineage (NCBI taxonomy): Eukaryota > Metazoa > Chordata > Mammalia > Dasyuromorphia > Dasyuridae > Sarcophilus > Sarcophilus harrisii. The sequence goes on from NC_045430.1 coordinate 73,482,493, forward strand.
TAATAATAAAGAGTTGACTATCAAAATAATTCTCAGTAAGAAAATCTGATTTAAAAACATTTAAATGGACTAAGGATTTTTCATTTGTATGGCATGATTATTTTTTAAATCTTCAGATATTCACAGAATTTAAATTTAAAGGGGACTTTGGTGATTACCTACTCTAATAGTGATTGCCTTTATCTCTGCTAGATTTTGCAACAAATCTGAAAGAACTTATTTCCACGGTATTGAGATGCTTTTGTCAGAAACAAGATAGTATATTCCCTTTGAGTATTTTCCCCATTTGCTACTATAAAGCACTACCTCAAATTTGGTTGAAGATTTTTTTCGAAAAGATGATTAAAGGTTACAATTAAGTCTAGTACTAGTCTATGTCATGGATAGAGTCATCTGAGCCACAGGGATGTTTAACTATGCCTCAAAATGTCTAGGCAGGGAGAGCAATCTCTAATTTGGATAAGTACCCAAGATTCCATTACCCATGTGACTGTATGCCTATGGTACTAGAGGAAGAAAACTTCTGAGGAGAAAAGACTACTCAGATAAAATTCAACATTGGGCATCCTGAAACTCTGGAGTACTGGCAGGTGTCTGGTAGCTTATGGAGCAAGGAAGAACTAATTAAAAATAGAAAACTGACCCAGAATAGACCAATGCCAGGAGACACAATCTTCAGGGAACTAAAAGGACTGGAGGCCGAGAAGGAGATGTCCAGTCACTATGTCTTCTTCATCCCTACACCCCCTCTCCCCCCAAATTCATTATCCTACAAGATTGAATCAGCCTTCATACTTCTATCTTAATACCTCTGGATGCTCCTAGAGGCCAGGGACTGATATTATTTTTGGTTTTATATCTTCAGTGCTTAGCCCAGTGTTTGGCATATAATAGGCATTTAATAAATATTTATTCACTGGATATGTCATCTTTCTCCACAACAAACCCAAACAGCCTCCTTCAGGATTAAAGAAAAAGTTCTCCTTAAAACCCTGACCCTTTTCTTTCTCTCTGGTCTTCTGATCCCTCCCCCTAAACCTGTCTTTCTTCTCCCCCACCCCCAAACACTACCATCCAGTGAAACTGATTCCCTGCCTGTTTCTCATAGAGGACATTTCAAATCTTATCTCTTTGTCTTTACTTCGGTTATTCCCCATAATGACTATGCTGACATCCCTGCCTTCTTGCAAGACACAACTCAAACATGACCTTCTGTAGAATTCCTTGCCTATTCTCTGTCTTCTATGTACCTATTTACATGTTATCTTCTCCATTAGAATATAATCTCCTTGAGATCAAGTTTATTTATATTTTTCTCCCTTTTTCTGTATCCACAGGATTTAGCACCTTGCCTGACAAATAGTAAACACTTAATAAATGCTTATGGGTAAATTAATTGCAAGAATATGAAAGGATCATGAAAAAAAGAGGTTTAATATGAAGAATAATTTCTCTTTCCAATACATTTGGGGAGGACTTGAAGTCCAGAGGACATAAATTAGATAGTAAATAAACACTACAGAAAAATAGTTCCAATTCAATTTTAAACTGATATATGGCAAACATTTGGGGAAAATTTCCTCAATGGTGAAATACACTGGAATGTTATTAATAAAATTACATGATAAGATTCCCTGGTTCAAGCTTTCTCCTTGAAGTTCACATACATTCCTGGATATAATCCTAGGTAACTATGATAGATAGTCATAAAGGAGATAACCAGAATAGATAGCATGAATAAAGGGGTATTCTGGTAAATGTTTAACAACCAGCTCTTGGGAAAGAAATGTACACGTGAGACACTTCTAAATTACATTAGTAAGACTTTCTATATCACTTTTTAAAATGTAGGCAATAAACCAAATAATAAACCAAATTTCAATTTGTAGCATTTGTTGATTTCTGAGGATAGATGCATACAAAATTTAAAAATTGGCTCTCCTACTTGCTTCAAGCTGGCTTCAATGCACTTCTGCTTAAATGTGAGGTTGAGGGATGTAAATCTGAAGGATAGTTAAAAGGGAATGAACCTGAATTCTTAAGTAGAATGAAAAGAATATTTTTAGAATAATTCAATCTTATTTTTAAAAAAGCCAAACCTCACCCATGGCACTGTACAAAGTGCTGAAATGGATAAAATATTATTGTGATGCAGAATTTTTATTCTAATGGCAACAAAGAGAACCCACACAAATAAATGCAAAGCAAGATACATGAGAAGTCTTATACAAATAATGTGCAATAGTTAGACTGGCTTATGTGGAGAAAAAAAATTAAAATAACTATGTGATAAAGTAATATAAAGAAGGAATTTTATCAGCTCTAATTTCTGGCATAGCTACCTCCTATTCAGGATGTGGAGGTGAACTGGAATCTTGAGGCAGAGACCAGTTGGATAAATCAGATTGGTAAGGATAACTCTAGACAATGAAATAAATTGTAGTAATGGTAAATAATCTAAATATTTATCTATTAAATTATTAATATTTATTTTATATTTCAACATATTAACAATCATATTGATATATGATTATATCGCATATAGTAATTATATTGATAATTTTTTATCTTTAATGTTATCAATTAATATTATAACTCAAGGTAACTAGGCAATAAAATAAATCATGGTAACATGACAAATCATGCTCTTTGCCCATTAAACAATTCAAATCCTTCGACTTTCTTTAATGTATTCTTGTTGATTTTTGCTTTGGAAAGATCCTACTAGTATTTCTCTCTCCCCCATTAGATCTACTGTTTTACTGACACCATTGGCTTGGCATGTGCATAGTCCTTAAAGAACAGTCTCTGCAGTTTGCTGGAACTTGCCAGAATTTATGCATAGTCTTCAAAAATCTGGGATTACTTATTATCTTTATGATGCTGGACAAGTCCTTAACCCACCCTCCCTCAATTTAAAAAAAATAAAAATATTTTCTCAATTAATAATTATTTATTTTCTCTCTCATACATTCTCCTCTTCCTTGCAACAAAGAGATCTAATCAAGCAAAACAAATTCCTACACTGACCATTCTCTAAAAACGTGCATCTCATTCTAAATAATTAAGTCCATTAACAACTCTCTGTCAGGAAATGGATAGCATCCATCATCACTGGTCCTTGGATATCAGGGCTAGTCATCGTAATGCTCTTCATGGGTAAAATGAGTTAGCCAGATGGTACCTTTTAGGTTTAGAACGATTTCCCTAATCCAGTGTCTTCATGACATTAATCTGAACATAAACTAGATGACATAACTCATTTGAATAAAGTGATCACGAAGAGCCAGTGTTCAGAAATAATAACTACATTATGATATACGTATGACTAGTTTGACAAGATATAAGATGTTGATTTCCAACTGATTGAGTGTGAGAAGGAAAACTGAACTTGGCTGGGAACTCGGGCAGATCTTTTAGGCAGCTCCTGAATATCTCTCCTTTTTGAATTTTGTTCCTACTTACTCTAATCCATTAAAATAAGACCTTGTGAGGGGAATAATGGGATTTTTTTCCCCTCTAAACCTTATCCCTCTTTCAGAACTCCCTCCTTCTGTTGATAACTAAGTTTTCAACCTAGAATTCATCCTTGCTTTCTCTCTACATCACTGTCCCTCCCCTCCTTTGCATTCCAATCAATTTCCTACTTTTATCTAGTTTATTTCTACAACATATTTATAGACAGCCCCTTCTCTTCACTAACACAACCTCTACTCTAGGTTCCTGTCTTTTCTTATCCTGTGTCTAGACTCCCAAGTAACTTCCTCATCTGTATTTCTCCTCTTTTCTAATTCATCTTCCACATAGCTGCCAAATACATATATCCTAACATGTAACTGACCATTTCACTTCTCAATCTCAAAAATCTTTGTCTCTAAGACAAAATACAAAATTCTCACCATAGCATTAAAAATCTCCCTTCCTCCCCAGTCTGACTCCAGCTTACCTTTCTAGATTTATTTAATATTATTTCCCTTCAGGGACCCTCCACTCCAGCCAAATTGGTATGCTTGCTATTCCTAGACATGGCTTCCTGTCATGTGTCTCAGTACGTTTATACAAGTGGTTCCGTATGTCTGGAATGCACTCTCTCCACAGCTTCACTCCATGAAATTTCTAATTTACTTCTGAGTCCAGCTAAGATTCCATCTCTTATATAAAGTCTCTTGTCCATATAGATGGCTAAGACTCTCTCCCTCTTGAAATTACTATTTATTATTTGGTACATACTTGCTATTTACTTACCTGTGTATCTCCAACGAGAATATTTCTACCTAATTGGCTCGGCATCTTTATACATTAGATACATTTCAAATTCCACATCTTCAAAGATATACTTACCAGTTTAATCCCCATGTCTCAAAAAATAAAACTGCTTTTCCTCTATAGTTATTCTAGTTACCTGGGCTTAAAATACCAATCATCTTTGATTTATTAATCTTATCTTCCACATTTAATCAGCTGTTCAAAATTTTAAGATATCTCTGCAATATGTTCTTCCTATAAGACTATAACCTGTTGGTTTGAACCTTGCCTGAGCTATTTTAAGTCTTTCTATTTTCAATTTCTTTTCTCTCCATTCCATTTTCACAAAGTATTGTCAGCACTATGTTCCCAACCCATTGCTCTAATGTTTGTTATTCATTTATTAAAAAACTTTTATTCATTATCTAATAAAAATAAGAATATCATATTCTAATATTGAAGAATTTCTACAATCTGACTCCAACCTACCTTTCCAGGTTTATCTCATTTTACTCCTTTCCATAGTATATGATAACAGAAAAGTTGATTAATCATTCTTCAACATTCTTGTTCTTCCTTCTTGAACCTGTCCCCTCCACCTTTTTTTGAAGTGTTACCTCTTGTTTAGAATTCACTCCCCTCATTTATATTTATTGAAATCTCTCCCTTCTTTCAACACCTAAAACAAATGCTATTCCATTCATCCTTCCCTAATTTTTTCAGCTTTTTTCTTCAATCTTTGGTTAGCATTTTGTTTGGTTCTTTCATTTCTACTGATTATATTGTTTCATATCACAGATTTCAACAATAACAAAAACCCTATCTTAACCAATCTTCATATTGCCAGCTTTTTTACTTTTGAGATTATGCTTTATTTCAATTTTGTATCTTTAGCATCTACCCCAATGCTTTGCACAGAGTGGGCAGATAGCAAATATTTGTTGAATTAAATTGATTAGCTGATAAGTCTGTTTCATCCCAAGACTGGGTAGTTCTATTGCTCCACCTGCTGGCTGAGTGTAGTCTATCCAGCAATTTGCCTCCTAAGATTTTAGCACTGATAAAAGATAAGAGATAAATTAGGGAAAGTCCTCAGAATAGAGCAAAATGGTTAATCTTGCTTAGTTTCAGGTACCTTATCTGTAAAACTGTGATAATTTCTACTAACATGAGTCAAAATGATATATTGGAATAAGCATTAGTTTGACTATTAGTGTACCCAACTTTGAAGTCTTCATTTGAAGCTGCTATTCGAAATGCTGGTTTCACACACAGCTTTGACATTTATCATTTATCTGAGTCAGTTAATAATCATATATTAACGGTTTATTAAATGGTATACATTGTACTGTATGACTACAGTTAACCTGGATCACAAAATATCTCTTTAGGGATAAGCAATATTAATATATTACATTTAACACAACAAAAGCTCCTCTTAAAGAAATTATAGTTATTATTGCTGTAGCAATGAAATACTGAAGATGCGACTGTTGAATTGGTAGTTTTTCAAAAGAGGGAGAAGAGAAAATTTATGGAGATTTGAAAGAAACTTCAAATTTGAGAAAAGGATAGGAAAAACCTGTTTCTAGGGAAAATTTTTGAGCTAATATTGTTATGAAATAGTATAAAGAGAATAAATTACCTCAAGGGCATTCTATGGCATTGATTGAGCAGTAAGCCTGGAGAATGATTTTTAAGAGTAATGGTTTGAAATCAACTGGAGAAAATGATGTACAAGATGAAGATAATTCCTTTCCAGTTGGAATTGTTTTAATCTTTATCTTGTGAAAGAAAAAAATAAAGAGAATTGTTTATAAGAATGTTTTACTGTCTTGAGTGAACTGAGTGATAGGACTCTATTGTCAGAAGTAATATGCAATTATAATGATGTTTACAGATCTACTTAGCCAGAATGTGGATACTTACTGTTCGATTCCTGAGGTAACCCTATGGGAACTGTACTCCTAATTTAAGCCCCCATGGGTAAGTTCTCCATAAACAATCAGCCAGTAGACACATTAGCTCTTAAGAGAAAGATACTTACTAAAGATGACAAAATAAAAGCTAAAGTTATAAAATACCATCCCCAGATAAAACCCAGGTATGATTTCCAAGAAATGCATAATGTTTATGGTATCTAGCAATGACTTTCCCAGAAGCAGACATCTATCAATCTCAGAATTTCTTGGTTAAAAAAAATTTACAGTATAGTCAAGGGATCTGACACACACTCTTGGACAGGTGTCAATATAGAAATGCAGTTACTTTAGAGAAAAATTAGCTTCAATGAATGGGATCCTTGGCAGCAGAGAAGAGTATTCACAATAGTCCTGAAAAAACTGAGGTACGAGGAGAAGCAGACCCTAGGAGTTCAGCTACGAGAAGAGCCTCAGAAAAGCCACTCTACCCAAAGAGAGCTGCATGAGGACTCTACAAAGTTGAAAAGGACCTTCAGGTCTTGCAGTACTAGTTGTGAATTGTGAGTTGCCTTCACCACATGTGTTCAATATATGTGAACCTCTATCACTGTGTTCTATGCCCATGAATATACTATGGTCAAGTGTATATGTGTCTGGGGAGGAGAGAAAGGAATCCTGGCCTCTCTTCTTGTAGGGATCAGGATTTGGCTGTTTAAAGATGCCAATTGTTTGTTTATCAAATCAACTTATTCTATCCTAAATCAATCTGAAAGGGGTTCATAATTTATAAAAAGATGTAGAAAAGTGCTTTAAGACCTCCTTTCCATGAATAATTATTTGTGTTATTATTGATTATATTTACAAATAGATTTTATGTTCAATAAATCAAAAAAAGTTTCCAGATGTTGTAAGTAGTAGTAGCCTGCTGGAAATTTTTTAAATCATGAAATTTTAAAATGAAAAGTCCTAGGTTAATTAACATGCTTATTTTACAAGTGAGGAGACTGAGAGCAAGAAAGATCAAGTGAATTGTCAAAAGTAAATGAATTAGCAGTAGAAGGACTAGAATTCAATCATCTTATCCTCACTGCTCTTCCCACTGATATCCTCCTCTATATTAAAAAAAATTACTGACCTACATAGAGAATCAACTACATAAATAAGTGAAAAATCTTCCTCTGTTTTTGTCTTTTTTGAACATTTCAGTTAAAAAGGAGATTTTTCTCAGCCAGAATTATTCAAAGGACTGCCTTCATTTTCCAATCAACTTAACATGTCTGAACACAGGCTGCAAGTTTAGAAAGTAATCTCAGCTGCTTCCATCATACTGGATTTATTCCATATGACATTCTACCCACTAGTTCATTTTGAATGTGTTCATTTTGGTAAGAGACTAAAGTGCAGAGAAACTCTTTGATATGTTCTAAACTCTGAGAACAAATGAAAATGGCATTTTGGAGGGGAAAAAAGCACACATGTGACAGTCTAAACGAAAAAGCCAGAAACATGATATCAAAAGATCAGGCACTTATCTACATTACATGTGAAAAATGCCATTCATGCTCAGAGCACTTAGCAATTTAACTACAAGTTTTCCCCTAAGTTCTTGTTGTCACACAAGAGGCTTATATTTCCAGTTGCATTCAGCAGAATCCCCAGGTCTCTCCAGTAAGAAACAATTACTCATTGGCACAAAATTCTTCTTGGATATAATTTTCTCTTGCCATTTTCTTTTTTTGTTATCAACAAGGAATGGGGAGAAGAAGACTCAGAAAGAGGATGAGTAAGAAGGCACAAAAGAAATGTCTGTGAACAAGGAGTCACTATAGTTCTCCTTTCATTTTCTAATATCCTACTGCAAAAATCGATGGAAACAGAAGGAAATGGAATATGGGGATGGAAATGGACATGTCAATAGTAACAAACCTACATTCACATCTGGTGCTTTCCACAAAGCTCTTTACATTTATCATCTCATCAGAGCTTTATAGTAATTCTGCAAGGTAGTAGCAGCAGCAACAGTAGTTGCAGTAGTTGTAGCAACAGTAGTAGACAGAGGTAGTGGTAGCAGTAGTATTAAGTAATAATAAAACCCCAAACCCCGTAACTTAATAAGCATAATGAACTATGACAAAATGTAAAAACAGGCAGCTGCCATAAGATTTATCTACTATAATCCAAAGTGACTTGCTTCAGAATAGAGCCTTGGGAGGACTAAGATTCAAAAGTAGAATCAAAAAGCCCACTTGGATAACATCCATATGAATTCAGCACACATTATGTCAACAAGGAAGTGTTCAATAAATGGCCAACTAATGCAGATTTGTTTACAGAAATGGATACAGATCACTAATCTGTACAAATCGTAGTTTTTTTTTTTTTAAACTACATATGTTTATTGATCTAAAAAATGCAGACACCTTCACCTCCAATTAACTTAGTAATATAATAGTGCTTGCAAAAGCCACAATCTCATCACGATTCCAACGTGCTCTTTCATTTTGGGATAATACAATAGAACCAAGAAGGAAGACAGAATACCACCATTATTTTTTCTTCTCAACCCCTTAAAAGGGTAAACAATTACACTTAATCTCTCTATATGCTTCTAATTTTCACAGGTAAAGATCTGGGCAGAAGAGGTGATCACTTGAGATTTATGTTTTTCTAATTTCTTAGTCATCTGTACCAATATTTTAAAAATATGCAGACCAAAGCACTGTTTTAAAATTCTTTCAAGGGATACTTTGTGCCAAGATATAATTTGGAATTTAAAAAAAAACAATAAACAATGTTTCCATAAAAAGCCCAATTTCTAGAAAGTTCTAAAATTCATTCTTCAGCTGGAAGTAGAAAAGACGCCATTTTCCTGCTTTCCTCAGTTTAAAATTTGAATTTCTTCTTAAAGGAAACTTTCATTCTTTTGACTATAGAAAAGCCAGTTGTCAAGGTCTGATATGTACCAACTTTGAGAATACAACCTATCACCACTGTTTGCCCTATACATGAAATAGTAGGAGATAACAGGAAACATGATGGAAGAAATTTCCTTAGGAACACCAAATCTCTTAGTTACACAATGTTGGAAGAATCCTTTAATGCCTTTTCAAAGGTTTTGTGATTGCTTGAAGGCTGTTGCAGAATAAATTACATCAGGACTAATACAATTGATTCTTATTTCATTGCAGTGGCATTCTATTGGCAAAGTTTTGCTTATATTTTCAACACCAGCTCTTGCTGTTCCACTGTGTGTGGAATTAGGAAATCTACTATCTAACATGGTAATGATATTCATAATAGACCATCCATGTTTCTTTATCTAGGGCTTATAAACTGCTTTGCAAAGGCTGATAGTGCAGTCAGGCTAGCTTTAACCACAGCATTCCATCCCTTCGAAATAACCAATTCAGTAGGAGATAAGAATTGGCCTTCTCCACTGTTCATCAAGAAATTGATTTTATCATGGACAGCTAATGTAGATTTGACCAAACTGTGGCCCTCTTCTTTTTGAATATTGCTCTGTATGGGAGTAACAATGGCTAGAATAAGAATTTTCCTTCTGGCATTTAAAGACTTTCAGATATATATTTTTCAGTTGTCCTTCCTCTCTGACCCCCACACACATACTGTGTTCCAACCAAATCTGAACATTTGTTCCCAATACATAGCATTCCCTTTTGTGGCTTTGCTTCTTCTTTCATTCCTGGCATGATTTGAATATCTCTAGTTTTCTTCAGAGATCAGCTCATGGACTACCTATTAGATGAGATCTTTAGATCTTTCCTTGCTCCTCTGAACCACTGTCTTTCTTCCAAATCATCTTGTTGTTGAACCACGTATGACTTTTCATGACTCCACATGGAGTTTTCTTCACAAAGATACAGGAGTGGTTTGCCATTTCCTCATACAGCTCATTTTATAGATGAGGAAACTTGAGGCAAACAGGATGAAATGACTTGCCTAAAGTCACATAGCTATGTGACCTCCTAGTGTTGTCTGAGGTCAGATTTGAACTCAGGAAAATGAGTCTTCCTGACTTCAGAATCTTCACTCTACCAACTGGGCCATCTAGCTGACCCTTATTATATATCATGTATGTACCTTCATATGTCATCTTTCTAAGACAGACTATATGTCCCTTGAGGGAAGATACTGTTCTCCTTTTTATTGTTTTATCTCTAGGACCTAGAACAACTCTGGTAAACAGGAGTCATTTAAAGTGCTTTTGGATTAATTGAGTGCCTTACAGTCTAGTTGGAATGACAATATTTATACAGACGAGACACTTATTGAGTAAGATGATTATATGGCATAAAATCAAAAGATGGCAGAAGATGCTAACTATTGTTTATATTTTCTGAGTACTGAAAAGATGCAAAGGAAAGGACAGATAGTGAAACATACAGATTACAATATTATGAATCAGGAATAGGTCTTGAAGTAATACACATGAATTAATAGGGAGGAAGTAAAATGAGTTTGGATATCTGGCCCCAGTTATCAATTTTTTCCTTCTAAAATTATCCTGTCTTTATCTTATACAAGATACATTCCTTTTCTACTCCCAGTAGAATGTAATTTCCATGAAATGAGAAATAATTTCATGTTTTTCTTTGTATCCCCAAACCATATTATCTTAATAAATGTTTGTTGAATTTTCTCTCTGAAAAAATTAATAAACAAACGTAACTCCTTTGGGAATTTTGCCATGACTGACTAATCACTACAAAGGTATATCTATATAGCACTTATATATTCAGTTTATACTCTATTTCTTTGTATTAGAAGGTAATTTTTTTCCTAAAGTGTGTTTTCTTGTTGCTTCACATTTAATCCAAGTCAACACAATAAAAATTTTATAAAATGCTTACATTCTGTGTCTTTACATGTGTGTTAGATTTTAGGAATACAAAGGCAAGTTTACATTAATCTTTTCTTACAAAGAATATATATTCTATTAATGCTGTGGTTCTCAAACTTTTGAGTGTCAGGACTCATTTACATTCTTAAACTAGTGAGGACTGGCCAAAATGCTTTTGTTTTTGTAGGTTACAGCTATTGATATTATATTAAAAAAATTTTTTTTAAAAACCAGTATTATTATACAAAGAATTTTTATCTCCTAGATCTCCCAAAAAGTCTTCAAAACCTTCAGGGGTCCCTAGATCATACTTTGAAAACTTCTAAATTAGGGGGACTGCAATTTGAATACATAAATAATACAAGATAATTTGAGGAAGGAAAGAATACTAACAACATGCATATCTCCTCAAATAGATTGTAGATTATTTGAAGGAAAAAAATCAAATCTCTTTTTTTTTTCTCTTATAACTTCTTAATGGTTAGTTATTCATTGTTTTAAGCACAAAAACAATAAATATTAGCAATTCAATTCTGCTTTATCTTTAGTCTTCCACTCCCCACCCCCCCCCCAAAAAAAAATAAAACCTCTACTAGTTCTCAAACCCTGGTCTACATAGTCATTAATGTTTCCATTTTCAATGTCCCTAAGAGGTTGTTAAAATTCCTAAAGGGTTTCCTTTTGAAAATGAACTTATAGGCAGAAGTTTTTAAATAAAAAAGGAAAGAAGAGATAAAAAGACAAGAATGAGATGTTTAATCAGACTAAGTTACTACTCATTACAAATAGGCTAGACAACTGTTCCCATGTAAACTTTACTAGTACCTACATTGGAAACCATTAAATTACATAGAAAGAGAACTCTAGAGCAGTCAGTTGCTTGGAATTTTGTTAAATGAGAGCTGGAGAAAGGAATTAAGATGTTGCTCCAAATGTCATACAATTGGTTTCCCAAGTCTTTACCAATTTTCCCTTTAGTCTCATCTTCCTGTGTTCAGATAACCTTTCCTGTCACTGTACTTGCCATTGCTTCTATTAGCAGCTGGAAAAACAATAGTAACTAGAAAGGATTATGAAGGCAAAGTGCCAAGATGTATTGGTATGTTGTGCTGCTGGTACATGCCAGCTCAATCTGAACTTTTTGCAGATGACATGATCCTATTATGTAAATACTACTATAAAGAAAATTAAGATTGCTTTTTAAAATTCAAGATTGCTTTCTGAAATCCTTTCTTCTCCTCCAGAGGGAGTGGCACATTAAGGAGGGAAAGAGAATTATTATATCACCTTGAAGGTCCCAAAGATTCAAAGGTGTCAACAAAGCAAAGAATAAGTAAATCATCTCACTTCCACCTGCCAGAGAAGAAAATAGAACTATAGATATACTGGAATGCTTTACCCAATCTCATTTTTGTTTCCCATGACTCAAAGGGATGGGAACTTTTCCCCTACTTCCTCAAAGAGAGCCAAATACTCCATTCCATTGTGCTAAAAATTCATAGACACAGAGCCACTTATCTTTTTTTTTTTTTTAATAAATTTAGCATTTCCATAACATGGTATAATAAAAAAGGTGATTGCACATGACACTGCAAATTTATTAAGCACAATTTGCTATTCCTTTTAAATTTATAAAAAAGTTATAAATAACTTTTCTTTCCTCCTCCATCCTAGAGATATCATAAGACACATATAAGTATACATATATATATATATATATATATACATACATATATAAAAATGTGTTTGTGTAAAATTAATACATACACATTTCTGTTTATCAGATTTTTCTCTGTTCTGCACAAATGACCAAAAAAAGTTTACATCCAAATTCAATAGATAGTGAGGTTGTTATCTAAAAATAACCTACAAGTCTGCCTAGGAACGAAAATAACAATTTTGGACTTCTTAACTTAACTAGGTCTTTTGTGGCTTATTACAGAATACTCTATTTCATACATAAGGAAAAATAGAAGCAACTGGGTGACACAGTGGATGGAGCATAGGGCAGGCAGATAGCATTCTTCTTCATATGTCCTTTATTTGACCGAGTCATTTTTCTGCTCCCATTTCTCCTTCTATGTTTGTGCCTTAATTTTTGAATAATTTACAATTTGGCTTTCAATTTTATATTTGATATATTATTGTTATTCCTAATTTCTGGTATTATTATGCCATTTGAACCAAGCACCAAGACAATTAAGAAAGTAGAGGAGATCCATTATGTGTTGGTTCCATGGGGGATTGGAAGAAGTCATTCAAGGACAACGCTGATATTCTCCTTCAAAACAACTAGAATTTGAGAACAACAGAATATTTGAGTGCATATTGATGGAAGACTAGCTCTGACCCAAGTGTGATAACAAAGTTTAATCAGAATTAGGAGATCAAGTAATTTCCTGTACATGAGCACAAAAGTGTTTCACTGGACTTTGATCTCTGTTTCTGCCCCAAAAGACAAAATGTTACCTACCTAACAAATCTGTTATTTTCAAAAGGGTCTCATTAGTTTCAGTTCTGTTAGGTCATATTACCATTCCCGTTAGCACTGGCTTGTAGAATCGAAGGCCAGATCTTCCATTACGCTAAAACGCCTAAAAATGTGAGTACTATTCTTATCACCTAATATCAGCACTCTAATTTAATGGATACGACTCCATTAGAAAGCTACTAGGACCACCACTAGTCTTTCCTTTTTTGTAATAAAAATACGACTTGGTGTTTCTTTATCTGAAGATCACAAAGTTCCTTTTTCAATAACCAAAATAAAGAGAGCAAATGCTTCTGGAGGGAATGGGAGGGAATTAGAGGAACTACCCAAAATGACATAGCTGATGAATGATAGAATTCTAACAAGAGAATTGTAACTTCCCAGAGTTTTGCCTAATGTATTTTCTCTGTCCAGATGACAAAGTTATTAAAAAGAAATGCTCAAGGCACAATTACAGAGGAAATAACAATAAGTTAATATCCCCTGGAGACATAAGCATATCACCTTGTAGATGAATCCTTCTAAAACACATTTTAACACTGACTATCAAAATAAAGGGATATTTCACTAAGTATACTAGCTCCTGGCTTCAAAATTCTGTACAATTAAGCATGAACCCTTCAATTCGGAGCAAAGTGTTAATTTGGGGGAGATTGTATATTCTCACTAGCAACTCTCAACTGAATTAAATATAATAGAAATAATTGGTAATGGAAAACTTGCCCCATCATGAAAATAGACCATTGATTTCAAAATGTCACCTACCAACTCAAGAGTTGTTGATTTTGTGTGTGTGTGTGTGTGTGTGTGTTTGTGTGTGTGTGTGTGTGTTTTAGTCTTTATTTAGAGCTTACCTCATGGTACCTTATTTTAAGAATCAAATGATATAGTTAATGTGAACTGATATTGATAAGAAATTATAAATTATCACTCTGATGTCTTCCATTGATAAAAACTTACTTTGCTGTACAAATGACCAAAAATAATTATATCCAAACCCAGTATAGAACAAAAGTGCTTATTGTGTAAAAATAGCTTACAAGCCAAGTTAAGAATGAAAATGGCAATTTTGAACTTCTTTATTTGAATAGTCTTTGTGATTTATTATACAACACTTTATTCCGTACCTAAGGAAAAATAAGGGCAGTACACCTAAGGGAAAAATTGGGTGGTGTCAGGCCCAGCTCAGGAAGACACTTTCCTGAGATGAAATCTGGCTTTACTTACTAGCTGAACACCCTGGGTGTGTCATTTAATCCTGTTCGCCTCAGTTTCCTTATCTGTAAAATGATCTGAGGAAGGAAATGGTAAATTACTCCAATATCTTTGCCAAGAAAACCCAAATAGGGTCATGAAGAGTCAGACACTATGAAAAGACTGAAAAACCACAGTTATATGTCAGATATTGTGCTCAAGTCAACGAGTTGTTCTGATAGTACAAGTCCAATGGGAAGAGTATGGCTTTTTTAGCAACCCTCAAAGTAGGTTCATTTCCTAAAGGAGTCAAAAGCAAAGAATAGCACTGTAAGTCTACAAGGAATTGTTTATGGCCCTATGAAAATGAGAGAGATTCACTGGAATGTCACAACATTCCAAATTTAGTTCCAACCTAAGGGGAAGTTGATAGGCTAATTGAGTACTTATTTGATTTTTTTGTACTTCCTTTCTGGTTTCCTATGAGCCCTCTGTGTCTTCTGCATTTCTACAAGAATAAAATAAAGGTATATTTCTTTATCCATTAAAAAGTTCTCTCCTCTGTTACTTATTTGGGCAACCATTGACATTTATTGCATAAACGCAATATTAGTGGAACTATGCTATGACCTCCAGAATTACAAAGTAAAGGGGAAAAAAAAACTTGGTCCTTATTTCAAAGGACTTTAATAGCATCCATTCATCCTATTTTTCAGTTGGAGAGGCTGATTTTTTTTTGTACTTACCTCTGAACAGGACATTTTTTTAGGCTGCTGAAGTGGCTTTAAAATACCACTTTGTTCTAATGATGATGGAATGAACTAAAAATAGGACAAGAATACGAGTCCCCAAGAGTGTCTTTAGTGTGATGTAGATGGGACAAGCCTTCAACAGGATTTGTATGCCTTGTAGTGTTTGGTCAATACAAACATGGTCTGAGGGACTGAGGAGTCAGTCAGGTGACAAAACACTATGGCATGTCAGAGACACAAAGCTGGGCAAGCAGCCCAGGTTCTCTGATCCCTGGTGCCCTCTCCATGTGAGAAACTCTCAAACATGGACCAAATATTTCCTTTTGAATGAGTCCCAAATTACAGCTTGACTTCCCACCATCTGATACATTCAATAGAGATCATTTTCTTTCTATTTTTCTTTTCTTTGAAATTCAAACTGCCCTTAGGAATGCGGCAATCGGCTTTAAACAAGGACAGAAGCATCTCATCCTTCTTCACAGTTGTTCACTTTATATTACAGAAAGTGAGCTGTGACCAAGTGCTACTGAGTACAGAATGCCACAATTACTTAAACAGTTGAGCTCACAATCCTTCACCCCAGCTCTATATCTCAATTATTACAAGGAATTGTTCATCTCATATGCATGATTTTAGTGGTTTCTTACAGCAAGGTCAGCTCTATTTCTTTAGAAATATCCACTGTTTCATCATAAAGACTTTGCTGCCTTGGTCTACTTGACATTTATTTGGTTTTTCTCTATAAGATAGGCTCTAACCTCATTCTCTCTACCTCCCCGATCACAGCCAATAAAACCAATAAAAAACAATATATTCTCCCCATGTTCAAAGTGTCAAGGAATGTCTAACAGAATTCTAGACCAAACTAGCACATCTTAAGATTAGAAGCAGCATGGGACAGAAAAAGACAGCTGGACTTGGAGTTAGGAGATACCTAGGCTTGTACAGTAGCTCTAACAATTTCTATCCATGTGATCTTGGATAAGTTGATTTGCACCTCTAAGGTTAGTTTCATCATCTTTAAGAAGAAGTAAAAGTACACTTATATGACATCTCATAGGTTAGTTGTGAAGAAAATAAATCTTAAAGAGATATTAATGAAGCAATTTTTCTTTTATAATTTTTGAAGTTGCTTTCTTGACATCAGTTCCTTGATGTGTGATTTATTTTACACCTCAGTCAAACAGTATTGGTAATGCCATATTTAGACTTTGAATTTGGGAGTCAAGCCATTTGCAGCTTCAAGAATGTATTAATGTGTGAGAATTGAAAGGATCTCTTACTGCAGACAGTTATACAGGGCAGGGAAAGTCCTCTCTATTGAAGATTTTTTGGGAAATAAGTTTTGTTAGTTACATAGCACAAAAATATAGTCATTGGAAATAAAAATTCATTCCAATTTGGAGAGAAAACTTTAAAAAGTCATAAACTTTTTTCTTACTAGTTCTTTTCTGTTTTGCTACCTCTAATCCAATGACTTTAGCCTAACATTGAGACTGAGGAAATAATAAAATTGAAAAATCATATTATATTACATACAAACATAATTTTAAATTAATGAAATAAAGCAACATTTCCATATCATAATATGATAAAAAAGATGATTGCACATGGAACTTCAAATCTACTGTGTACAGCTTGCTATCTTTTAAATATACAACAGATGTCATGTAAATTATTTTTTCCCCTTTTGTTCCCTTCCCTCTACCCTAGAGATAGCTACCATTAGATACAAATAGGTATGTATGTGTAAAATTATTATATACATACTTCTTTTATCAGTTCTTTCTCTGGATGCAGATAATATCTTTCTTCATATGTTTTTTATAGTTGATTTGGGTATTTATCAAGTGACATACTGTTTTTAGGTTTTCAAGGAAAGATACTATTATAAACAAATCAAGCTTATATAATAATACACCTTAGTTATTATCTCTAAAATTATGTTAATTGCATAAAGCATCAAAATAACTATAGCATGTATCTCCACTTTTCCTGGTATTTCTATTTTCTCTCCCTTCCATCCTTTGCCCATTGATAAAGAACAAGAAAAAGAAATACTTTGAAGCAAATATGCTTAATCAAACAAAACAAGTTTCCTCCACATTCAAAAAAAATATGTCCCAATCTGTCCCCAAATCTAACAATTCTGTTAGAATGGGAATAACTTGCTTCTCCTGTTCTCTGGAATCATAGATAGTTGTTTTTATGGCTTTCCTAGTGCTGCTGTCATTGGTTAAAATGTTTCTTCTGTTTCTACTCATTTCATTCTTTAACAGTTTATAAAATATTATAATATAAACTGTTCTTCTAATTCTGCTCATTTCTCTCTGAATCAGTTAACTGATCTTTTCATGTGTTTTTTAAAAAATTATCTGTTCCTTCATTTCACAACAGTGTTAGACCCAATTTGTCTATCATTTTTTCAGCCATTCCCCAATTGATGAGCATCCCCTTAGTTTCTAGTTTTTATCCCTGGTTTTAACATTTCCAGAAATATCTTATCTTTTCTCTTTCAAAGGCTTTTGGCTTTTGGCATTTGGCATTAAGATGCTCCAACCAACCTTTTTCAATTTATCTAACATTCCATTCTTACAAAAATCTTGTATTCTACAAACTAGTGTCTACTTAGAACCCTCCCAAAATATACTTAGCATTTTCATTTCCATCTTTTGTTTATATCTCTCTAAAAGTTTAGGCATCTTTCAAATGACAGCCCACAACCTATATGCTCCATGAAAACTTCAACTCACCTTGACTATTCTTCATCTTTTCTCGAATTCTATTTATTGTTCAAACAAATCATTTGGTGTCATTTTTTTCCCTATGCATATTTCTCTGACCCCCAAATAAATGATGTTACTTGAGACTAAAGACAGTAATTATTTTTTCTTTCCATTCCCTTAAATGCCTGAAACCATCCCTTACATTTAGCAGATGCTCACTGGATGGTTACTCACTGATGATGAAACTTTCCAAAGTCATTATTAGGCATTCCTGTTCTTGAACATGCAATGAAGTCTTTATTCCCTTATTTCCTTCTATCTTATAGGGACAACATTTTGTCAAGTGTCAGGTTTTACTCAACTGACCTTTAAAATAAATTGTCCTGCTGAGTGGGGAAGAGAAGAAACATATATTTGGAAATAAATGTGCTATGAAAACAAAATAGATGTTTTTTTTTCTTTTTTTAAAGATGTGAAAATCAAATAACTTGTGATTATAGTCACATAAAGCTGTGCATCTAGGAAATACCCCATGTATTTTCTTGGTTGATGAATGCCACAAACACATAAATACAAAATTAAAGGAAGAACACCAGTGAAATTGTAACAATAACTCACATTTGTGTTAAGCTTAAAGATTTGCAAAGTACTTTACTTCTATTTGAGTCTGGGATGTAATGTAGTGGAAACTAAAGGAGAATTGAGAGAAGACAAAGATTCAAATCCTAGCTTTGACACTAGCTGGATAACTTTGGATAAGTTACATAATTTCTTTATATGTTAGTTTATCTGTAAAATGAGGTGGCTGAATTAGTTGGTCTCTAAAGTTCCTTCTAGATATAAATCTTATGAGGTACTAAAAGTATTATTCCTATCTAATAAATGAATAAACTAAAGCAGATGTGACCCCAAACTTAATAAATACTAATAAATAAAAATTAACAAATATTAACTGAACTTTAAAGCCATGTTTTTGACTCAAAGTCCAAAAGGTTTTCTATCATACTACTATATTCCTTTTTCACTTGTACCACTGTGTTCTAACTTTAAATCTAGGATCAACCATAAAAATAAAATAACTCTAACCCATTTTAGGCAAAACTTGAGAATTCTTCACTGTTCTTTATTTTATTTATGACCAAAAACTTTAATCTAGTCTTCTAAAGTATGCCATTGCCTAGTACTTTCAGAGCCCTGAATTGATGTTAGAATTATTTAAATAAATTCTCTGAGTAAGTTGGAAAGAAATACTAGTTTAAAAACCAGTCATATATATAATGAATGGAATAATGAAGGATGATTCAAACAATCTGACTTTCTATTATACAGACTTTCTTTTTAGAAATATTGGAAACTGCATCAACTCATAAAAATAACTCATATGCCTATTATTTTTTCCATTTTAAACGTATAATAACAATAACGACCTCAGCAAAAGACATTTGAAATTAATGACTGGCTGTGAGGCACAGCCAATGGTCACCAGTTCCTCCCAGCTGGTCATTAATCCCCAGGAAATGCCTGTACCTCCATCATTATTACTTAAGCACCATTATCGAAATTTCTCACAGTTCTAATATATAGAAATTTGAGGCTACTTTGCAAACCCACAGTATTCATGTTAGTTAATGGGCCACCATTGAGCATAGGGGATGTAATTATCAAAAAAACAGAGGGAAAGGGTTGCTCTCCTAGCTCTCTAAAATTATAGGAAATGAGGACAAGTCCTATGGGAAGAACTATATAAGCAGCTATATGAGCAGAAAAATAAATGGAAAGGGATGTATGGGCCACATATGAACTAAGAAAAGACTTTCACCCATTCTCCCATGGCTTGATAAAAGAGGGAAAAAACACAAATGGACATAACTATGATCTCATTGGCATTTCAGTCCAAATACATGAAACTCTGGTGATTGAGATTATAAATACCAGTGTAAAAGGACAAGGCAATGTTATATGAGACTTGGGCATCTTCTTAGAAAGGAATCAAAGAGTAAAAATTGAAGGGAAGAATAAATTTTTTTTAATATTTGTCAATACCTTTATTATCATATATTGCAGATATTTTTCTTTATTTCCTCTTTCTGTTTTTTCAGTCTCTGTCTCTGTCTTTCTGTCTCTGTTTCTCTCAGTCTCACTCTCCCTACCTTACCAGAAGAGAATTGCAGAGATCGCTAATGGGTCCAACCTCATTAATAATCTATAAAAAGCTTTGATTTGCTCTGTCTGCTGTCTTCCTGAGGCAGCCTCTTACCATTCCCCTTCCAAATCCTCTCCTTACCCAACTTAATATAGACACCCAATGGCCTTCAGCTTTAATGTCACTCAGAATTTCTGAACTCTAGAAATCTACCAGTAATAGCTCTTCCAGGTAGCAGGGATTGAAGGCACTTACCATCAAATATTTTTCAAAACTTAAAAATCAATTCATAACTTGCCCCCCCAATTCTTTCCATGTTTCTTAGAGTAATAATAATGAAGAAAAAAAAAAAAAAAACCTGACCAAACTAAAAATCATCATCTTAAAAAAATTCAGTATAAAAATTTTAAGGTATATTTTCTATTTTTAATACATACATAATACATAAATTAATACATTTAATACAATACATACATATAATATTGTATAAGTATTGCATCAAGATTTTTTCAAATTGAAAACCTCCAGTAAATTTCATTCATATATAAATTATATTATCACACATTATATAATTACATATATAATATATAACGTGTATGTAATATATTATATAGTGGCTATATATATGTGAGTATGTATATATGTTCATATATATGTATATGTAAAAATACTCATACTGTCTATAAATTACAAGCTCCTAAAAACAGGGTTCTGTTGTTTTTAATCTTTATAGTCCCAGTACCTTATAGTATGATACCTTTCATATTAAAGATACTGAAAAAATATTTGTTGAAATTAATTCTTTCATTGAATTCTTGCTTCTAAAATATGATACAAAGATCTGGTGCTTTCCCAAGTTGCTTATCTATTACATTCTTTCTTATAAAATTAGAATTATAAGTTTGTAGATGACAAAAAAAGAGTTACATTTAAAAAAACCAACATAATTTTTTCAATGTTTCATGGTGACAGAATACAATTTAGACATCAGTGAAATCTATTGTAGATCCTCAAATAGAAAAAAAAAGCCTTGGATAGGAAATCAAAAGACTCAAGTACAAGCTCAATTCTACTGCTCATTATTTTCAAAATACTCTAAAATCTCCAAAAAATACATATTGTACTTTCACCTTTAGCCAAAGCTCTCATTTTTCTCCTTCACTGAACACCCCACCTGCCTCTTGTCTATCTGAGTTTTAAGCATCCTTTAAACCCCACTCAATGCCTTTCTATGTTACAAAATCTTTCCTGTCTACTCCTATGCCAATTATTCTCCTTGGGCTTTGGTTTTCTCTTTATAAAGCAAAAGGTTTGGATTAAGGGACTTCTCAGTTCCATTAGCATTAAACTCTAATTTTGTGTTACAAAAACCTCATTCATTCCTAAAATGTTCTAAAAGCTGGGAGGAGATGGAGGGTCAGTAGAACTGTAGTCTATTACAGGCAGGAAAACAGATTTTTTTTTTTAAAGCAGCATGGGGGGATAACAGAAATAACACCATACTGGGATCTCAGTTCTACCTCTAGCTTATATTAGAAACTAGCAATACTGAGAGAAATGGATCCAAAATGGTGGACACAAGGCTTACCTCCCTAAAACACCTCCAACATCTTAAAATAATCCCATAAAATAATTCCTGGAGCAGTGGAATGCTCCAAAAGGATAGAGTGAGTTTATTTTCAGCCAAAGACAACATAAAAGATAAGCAGGAAAAATCTATCACTCCTGGGTGAACATGGAGCACAGTCCAGCACAGGCTGAGCTGACACAACTCTGATCTCAGCAAACCAGGAGCAAACTTTGAAATTAAATGCTTCCAGAGCTTTTAACTCACACATGGTAATGGGGTCAAAAGGAGATTCCTGGGGTCCCCTTGCTGACTTTGAGAGGACGTCTTTGACTATTTTCAGATCTGGGTCATAGTCCTGGGAATTAATCCTAGAGCATGAAGGAGCACTAGCACACCAGAACTTATGGCTGCAATGAGATCAGGGACCCTTGTCACACTGACAGGGCAGAAAAGAATTCTTGTGGTCATTCACAGACCAGAGCATAGGCCAGGGGAGTAGTAAACACCTCTCCCTAGATCATACCACTTTAGAAGAAGTAAAAACTTGCACGTTCCTGGAAATAACTCTGGAAACAACTACATAAAATCTCTGAAGCTTGGAACAGTGAGCTTTCCACTCTGTAATCAGAACCCTACTTTAACAAAGAGTTAAAAGTTAAAAAATAGACTGAAAAAAAAGTGAGCAAACAACCAAAAAAAAAAAATCTGACTATAGAAAGGTACTATGGTGACAAGGAAGACTAAAACACTAGGAAGAAAATCATGAAGTCAAAGCTCCACTTCCAAAGCCTCAAAGAATTGGTCTTAGGCCATGGAAAAGCTCAAAAAGACATTTGAAAATCATGTAAGGGAGGTAGAGAAAAAATTGGAAAGAGAAATGAGTGAAGCAAGAAAATCATGAAAAACAATCAAAAGGTTGGTAAAGGAAACACACACACACACACACACAAAAAAAAAAAAAACAGAATAGGCCAAATGGTAAAGAAGGCACAAAAAGCCAGCGAGGAAAAGAATCCCCTCAAAAGCAGAATTGACCAAATAGAAAGAGAGGCACAAAAATTCACTGAAACTAGTTATGTTACCATGGACAGATCACTTAACTTTTTTTGTCTTGATTTCTTCATCAATAAAGTCAGAGGGTTAAAATAAATAATTACTAAGTTTCCTTTTCTACTTCTAAAATTCTATGAGTCTATTTTCTTTTTGAGTTTCCTGGGTGATTTTGTCCAAACAATGCCAGAATTCAAGTAAAAAATGTCAATTTGGTGTTTCATAAAATAATCACCTAATTGACTGACTGGATTTTCTCTTTTCAATCAATTGTTCTGCCATTTTGTATATTTAACTTTGGAAATACAGCAGGATACAGAAAGTAGATTATTAAGCTTACATCTAAATTATCTATCTCTAGTAACAACCATGAGCCCACCTCACAAAACTAGACCTAAAACAAAAGTCTCACAATTATAGGGCCCATGTTTTTGTATTTTGAGCATGGGGGAAGATTCTTTTATTTTCCTTTTTCTTTAAAATACAATTTTTTCTCTGGATATCTCTAAGGTGCTTAAAATTTCTTAAGTTAGCTGTTTTGTTATAGTAAAACAGTGCCATTTCTGTTGCCAAAAGTAAATGCCATTCATATTTCAAGGATTTTAATGAGCCACCATGGGTTATATTTGTCCTATGGGAGAAAAAGAATCTCTCACTCACCAAGACATAGTCAGAATTTAAGACAGAGCAGTATGGTGGTGAGGACAGCTGTGCAGACTTTCGAATAATAAAATACTAAAATTCTCCCACCAAAGTGGCAGACATACCTTTAAATTAATAGGGTTTTTTTTTTATAATCTTTTGAATCACAGAAGATGATTATTTTAATTTTTTTTTAAATAATAAAAGCTTCATTTGTTATCTGATCATTCTGCTCAGATTCTAATATTCTCTTATTCTGGAACAGCACTTTCTAAAGAATGAGTCAGGCAGTATAGATGCAGTTAATGGAATGGTTTCCTCAGTTACAGACATCTAAAAATCTGTAACAGGACAAAGGACAAAGCTCTTTCAGAACTAAAGTCATGTGTGTACAACCACAGGCCTTGGGAGGCATATGCCTGGAAAACAGCACTTATCCCACATCTGCCCATTGTGTGTAGCCTCAGGAAAAGCAGGTGTGTAATACACACACACACACACACACACACACACACACACACACACACATCAGTTCCCTATATTCTGGCTTCTCACAAGGCAGAACTGTTTTGTACCACAAACTAAACTACTCCAGTCAGGCAGCAAGATGTGTGCCAAGCCCACCTATGATTTTACTTGGGTCAGCCAGCCCTTAAAAATGTGGGAATGTGAAACCAGCAACTAACTGCACTGGCACAGAAAGAAATCATTGGACATATTTCCTACCTCTCGTTGCTCCTTCCACCACATAAATAAATCTAGATGGGATGTAGTAGTGATGATGGAGGTCAGACTAGGAGTTCTCTATGTGGGCATATGGAAGAGGTAGTTGGATTACTGTTTATTAAGAAATCATACTTTAGATACTCAAATAAGTCAAATTTTTAAAGGAAAATACTGTCAGGAGTTTGTCTGGGAGTTTGCATTATTATTAGAAAGAAAACATTTTGTAGAGAAAAGAAATGACACTGATATGTTTTTAAAAAGATAATTGTAAGTAAGACTGAGCAAATGAACCATTTTCTTCAAAGTTCAGATGAGCTGAGATATCTTTCCTGATACCTCTAATTATTAGCACTTTCCTTGGAATTAATTTGTATAAATTTTGCATTTACTTCCTTATGTCCATGATGTATACATACAGTAGAATATAACCTTTCTGATGGCAGGGGTGGTTTGATTTTTGCCTAGCACCTAGCATAGCATCTTGCACATAGTAGGCAGTTAACAAATGTTTGTTAAATTGAATTCATTCAATTTTCTTGAAGTTTTCCTCTCTGCAACAATGTGTATATGTGAGAAGCATCTCATTTTGTTACTCAAAGTGATATGAAAATTGTGTGTGATCAGAACTTGCAGGCACAAAAATGAAAACCACATCTGAAGAACTTGATCGGTTTCTTACCACTTAGAAACTGTATCTGATGTATTAAAGGGAAATGTGATTATTTAATTAGCCAGTTATCAGAGAGCATATACTGTTTCCTCCACCAACACATAGCATATTCAAGTAAAAATAAAGCTTAAACAAGGGAGATGGTTCTAAGAAAATCTTAGAAAACCTATACAAATTGATCCTGAGTGAAATGAGCAGGACTAGGACATCTTACTAATAGCAATATTATAATCAACTGTGAAAATATGCTATCTACTTTCAGAGAGAGAACTAATGAACTCTAAGTACAAACTGAAATACAATTTTTTCATTTTATTTTTCTTGTCTTTTTTACAGCATGGATAATATGGAAAGATGTTTTACATAATTTTATATGTATAATTTATATTATATTACTTGCTTTCTCAAAGAAAAGGGGAGGGAAGGGAAGGAGGAAGGGACAGAATCTGGAACTCAAAATTTTTTTAAACAAATGCTTATTAAATAAATAAATAATGATCACACACACACACACACACACACACACACACACACACACAAAACACTCCCAAACAAATAAGCTCAAATACCCAGGGGACAGGATTTTTTATACCTAAGTTCTCTTAATGCCATTTTTTCCAGGTTCCGGGCAAGCAAACTTATTTTATCATTACACATTTAGTACATGACGTATTTGGCAAAAAGTGAAGGGATCAGGGTATTTTTCAGAAATATCCTTTCTACAATTTAAGAACCTTAGTTAATAGAAATAAGTCATTTGTTTATGGCCTGAAATAAGCTCTCCATTGAAGCATAGAGATTATTAGCAAAGTCACAGAGGTGAGTCACAAAAATGAACAGAATAAGGTTACCTAGAGAAGTTGGAGTCTAAGTGCACTTTAAACTATGAACCCCATGTTGTATTATTAAGATAGGTTTGCCTTATTTCTTATAGGACACAGGAATAGATATAGTTTGATCTGATCTGAAGACCTCTCAAGAATGTTCTTAAACTGGCTTATGAGAAATGGTTTTAAAAATTAATTGGTTAATTTAGTGAAGAATAGACATGAAAAAATCCTGCTACCCATTCTGAGTTCTCTCTTGAGTGAAGCTTAAACACTCCCAACTTCACTGTTCTCATAAGAACAGAAACTTTAGAGTTGAAAAGACCTCTGTGTCATCTGTTTTAACCTAGACCAGACCAAGAACTCTTTCCAAAGAATTCCTTAACCTCTGCTCCCCTCCCCAGCTTGTCCAATTCTACTTCTGCCCAGTTTCAGTTGCAAAGGAGATTTTACTTACAACTAACTGAAGAAACTTGCTACCAAGGTGATTCTTCTGAAGCCCAAGTTTGAATATTGTACTTCATACTCAATAAATTCCTAGGACTCCCTTTGTTTGGCATTAAAAACTCTTCACAATCTGATCCCTTCCTTTTAAAAAAAATGTCTTTCCACATATAACTTCCCTCCACAAACTCTGTGGTCTATGCTTACTTGCTATTTCTTACATATGGTACAATAAATTCCTAGGACTCCCTTTGTTTGGCATTGAAAACTCTTCACAATCTGATCCCTTCCTTTTAAAAAAAATGTCTTTCCACATTTAACTTCCCTCCACAAACTCTGTGGTCTATGCTTACTTGCTATTTCTCACATATGACCTTACATCTCCTGATTCCAAGGTTAACCCTAATAACTGGAAAGCTCCCTCTCCTTACCTGCAACTGTTAAACTCCCTCATCTCCTTTAAGTACATTTCAAGTGTCCCATCCTAATATTTAAGCTAGAAAGAGCTTTCCCAATGCCCCAGTTTTAGTACCTTTCTCTGTAGGACTCACTTGCATCTGTTCTTTATTTATCTTGTACCATGTTTCTCAAATTATGTGTACAGTGTCTTCCTCACTATTCCATGAATTCCTTGAAATCAGGTTGTTTTTGTCTTTCTATTTCCAGTGATTAGCATGTAGTAAAGCACTTAATCAATGCTTATTGATTGATTGATTGCTTGTTCTCAGTTGCCAAACCTAAAGAAATCTTATCCAGCACTCAGCACAATGCCTGGCACACAGTAGGTACTTAATAAATGCCTGTTGACTTAAATTATTGTTGGTTAATCCTCTTCCAAGAAACAACTATAAAAATTCTTGAAGACAATTATTATATCACTCCCATTCAGTCTTTTCCTATTCAAAACAACCACAATTCTTATAGTCGATCATTAACATGATTTGGTCTCTAATCCTTTCCCCATCCAAGAGATTGCCCTCTTTTGGACTCTCCAATTTATCAACACCTTTTCTAAAATGCAGCAACACGATAGTCCAAATTTGAAGTGACTGGAGCATGTAACTGGAGCATAGGTCAATAACCTCTCTAATCCTAAACAAAATGCTTTCAAGAAATGTAAACTAATATGGCATTAATTGGGGGATTTTTGGTTGCCATGTGATACAATTTACTAATTTTGAGTTGTTAATCCACTAAAACCCAAGATTTCACATGAACTACTAGGTAATACTAGCTGCACCAAATATATCTTGTACTTAAGAATCTGATTTTTCTGGATGCAGTCAGGAACTTGCCATTTATTCTTATTAAATTTTTTCTTATTGACCCATCAGTCTAATCTAATTTCTCAGAGTCTCATATTATCTGTAAAACCAACAAGCATTCTATTTATGCCTTCATCCCAGCCAGAGTCTTGCACGTAGAGCTCAATAAATGCTTGCTGAAATCCAGCAGGCTTTTTTACCAGTTCCCTCCATTGAACTCTGTGGCAGAAAGTTTCATGACATTATCAGCAAATTCCCCTTGCATCAACATGAGGTGGTCCTTCTACTTTGTGGAGAAAACTGATATCACGCATTGAAAGTTCTGAGAATAGATCATTTTCTTCACTTCTCTCTGTTTTCCATCTCAAGATATAATTTACCTATTGACCCAATCTTTTCTTCTCTTCTGTTTTTGTGGAAGAGATATTACTCCAATTTCCCAAGAAAAATCAACCATTTGTGTCTTGGTCCTAACTCTTCTCATCTCTTGTGGAGATTTTCTACTCAAGTATCCCCTCCATGATTAAAACTCTTAAGTCTTATCATTTCTTTCCTGTTTTTAAATATCCACATCTCTATCCTTAAAAGGAAAAAAAAGGGGGGGCGGAGCTCTTGCTTGTTCCTGAGGGCTCTTACTTTTCTTTTATTCATAGAAAAAAATCTATTCTGGTGTTCAATCACAAGATCATAAACAGAGTTGGAAAGATCCTTCAAGGTGTCATCTCTTCCAGCAGTCTCCAATGCAAATCAAAACCAAGATTACTAAGTCATATATAATGATCCTTAGGGATCAAATATTGATTTAGATATGTGATTTAGAAAATTCAAATAACTACATTTGGTATTTTATTGTATTTTATTTATTTTGTTAAATATTTCTTTTATTACATTTTAGTCTGCTTGATTCCTTTATTCCAAATCCTTTTTTATCATTGAAGAGATGAAGAAAATCAAACTCAGAGAAGAAAAGTGATATGGTTTCAATTATACAGGTAGAAGCAGCAATCCTAGGATTCAACGCTCAGGTTATCCAACTACAAATCCGATGCCTTTCTACTGCTCTTCAATATTCTGTCTCTATCTTACTTTCTTCTCTCTCTGTGTCTCAGTCACTCCCTGTGTCTATCTGTCTATCTATCTGTGTGCCTGTCTTTTTTCTCTTTCTCTCTCATACACACACACACACACACATACACACGCGTCACACATACATACACACATCCAAGTGATATTGTCATTGGAATATACTACAGACCACCTGGACAGAAAGAGGAAATAGATGTTGGAATATGGATCACAGGTCTGGCACAAAGTCACAATACAAAGTGATGGGGGACTTCAATTATTTGGACACCTGTTGAAACTCTCTCTGCCAAAAGCAGAGCAGTTAATAATATATTGACTTGCCTTGATGTAATTTCATCCTTCTAAAGGTGGAAGAACCAAGGGGAAATTCTCTTCTGGATCTAATTTTCAACAACAAGAAGGAACTGATTGCTAGGGTAGAAATGATGGGAACCTGGGGAGGAAGTGACTGTTCCATCTTAGAATTTGTGATGGAGGAGAGGAAACCTGGGAATAGTTGGATATTCACCCCTGATTTTTTAGAGAACAGATTTTTAAAGATTTCAGAGGAAAGATAGGTGAGACTCCATGGCCTAAAGTCCCATAGGAGAAGTCAGCCACAGAATGACAGGAAACTCTCAAGAATGAAAATCTGAAGACACCAAAAGGAAATGATCCTGATGAAGAGGAAAAGACGGAGCTATCCAAAAAGAGCAATACAGATATACAGAGAACTCACCAAACACCTTAGATTAAAAAAAAAAGATATTCACAACATATAAAAGCAAGAATAGATAATGTAGCATGAACATAATAGCACAGCAATCCTGAAAAAAAAAAATTAGCATCAGGAATGCTAAAGTTCTTTATGAGCTAGGTGATGTAACATATAGATAAAATGCTGAACTTGAAGTCAGCAAGATTTGAGTTCAAATTTTGCCTCTGATACTTAGTACCTGTGCTTCCCTGAGTAAAACATTTAGCTTCCCTGGCCCTCAGGTACCTAATCTCTAAAAAGAAAGAATTAGGTTCCATTGGTTTCCTTGTCCCTCTTCCCACTCTAACTCTCTGATTCTCTGAACTATGATCTTGTGGGCGGACATGAACAGTAAAACTAAGGATAACAAAAAGGGGCTGTAAAAATGTTTAGTTATAGTAAGACAAAATGGATAATGGAAGAAAGTTAGAACTGTTGCTTATGGATGGGGGCTAATTTATGACAAAGAAAAGGCAGAGATGCTTAATTATGATTTTTTGTCTGTTTTCATCAGCAAGGAAAATTATCAATAGACTGGGAAAGAAAGAATGAAAATTGCTAATAGAGAATTGATATCCAAGATAATGTTTTCCAATAGTGGTATTAGGTATCTGTATATGGCCCTGAGTTGTCGGACATTTTAATCAGTGATTTGAATAAAGGCTAGATGATATGTTTGTTGAACCTAAAGATGGCACAAAGCTGGGAGAGATTACTAACAATACTTTAGTATAGAATTAAGATTTTTAAAAAAAATCTTTACAGGTTAGAACCCTGAATCAATTCAGATGAGATGAAATTTTATAGGGAAAATTAAATGTTACATATGATTTCAAAAACCCTACTTTAGAAGCACAAGATGGGAAAATCATAGCTAAAGAACTTTACTAGAAAAAAGTTGGAGTTTAGAGGACAATAATCTCAATAATGAATCAACAGCATGACATAGACATCAAAAATTTATGCAAGTCAGATCTCCATTCTGTATTCGATGAATATTATCTGGGAGTATTGAGATTCTTGGTCCTGGACAGAGCACATCTGAACCATCCTTTTCAATTATGGGCATTACATAGCATCTTTATGTGCCAGGTACAGTGATAAATAACTTTATAAATCTCTTATTTGATAGGATATCAAATTACATAAACTTAAATATACTAATAAGCTAGAGTATCTAAAAGAGATAACATGAGTACTGAACTACTCATCTTGAGTTCATGATATATGAGGAGCAATTGAAGGAACTGAAGATAGTTAATCTAGAGAAGTTTAGACTTGAGAAGGACAGAGGTGAAGGAAGAGTTATAGTAGCTGTCTTTGGGTGGTAGAACAGGGATTGGATTTAGTCTGCTTTAGTTGTATGGAGGAATAAGTACAAGGTGTAAAATCTTCAAAGAGCCAAATTTAGGCACAATTTTAACTATCTAAAAGTGGAACAAGGAGCAGAGAAATGGTCAGCAAGACCTGAGTTCAAATCTGGTCTCAGACACTTAGTAGGTATGTGATTCTGGACAAGTCACTTGTCTCAGTTTCCTCAAAATTAGCTGAAAAAGGAAATGGAAAATCATTCCAGAGTTGGAAGCAACTGAAAATGACTGAACAACAAAAATGGTTCCAGTGGAAAGAAAATTGTACCTGAAATCCCACTGTATCTGAAACCAGATAACAGGAGGTCAAATCCGACCTTTTATTATCAATATAATGATAGACAAGTCATATAATTTTTCTAGGCTTCAATTACCTCATTTATAAATAAGATCTGTCCAGGTGAGAGGCATCAATCATACAGCCCTTAATTGCTACCTGAATTATAGCAAAATGTAATTGGGAAATATTTAACAAAATAAACAAAACCATAATAAACTTAAAGAATATTACATTTTAAAGTTAAATTTTATTGTTAAATTGCCACCTACAGGGATCTTTACGTATAAATTAATGGTCCCTTCCATTATGTGAATTTGACACCACTAGTCTAGATAAACAAAAAGATCCTTGAAAGGATCTGGGAATAGAGTTCATGGGATCTAGAAATATGGAAAGGAAAAAAAATTACATTTTTCCATTAACTTCTAAATGAAATTTATATGTCTTTCAATTATAAATGTGGGTAATAAACATCATTTTGAGAAGGGATACTGTAGATTTCACCAAACTGTTAAAAAGGCTCATCACACACACACACACACACATACACACACACATACATATACACACACACACACACACACACACACACACACACACGAATCCCTGTTCTAAATCAACGATCCCATAATCCTTCCTTCCCTTTCCTCTCTGCCTCTATAAATCTTACTTATTTCTGCCTTTGAAGTCCAGCTCAGTCCCTACCTCCTCTATTAAAAACTTTCCTGACCTCTCCAGCCTGCAGTGACCTCTTCCTCTGCATACCACCCTCTGTATCGCCCTTAACACTTAATCATATGTGGCTTCTGCATTCATTCATTCCATTAATATTTCTCAAATGCCTACTATGCATATAATGAATAAAATAGCTCCTCAACCTAAAAAGATTTCAATGATATACACTATTACTATTATCTTATGTGTCTATTTAACTGTAATTTTTTTATATATGTATGTTTTTTGATTTTGCATTAGATTATAAGCTCCTTCAAGAACTGACTGTGTGTTGTTGCATGAGGGGAGTTTTTATAAAGGCAAGTTAGTTTATGAGTATTCAGCAAGTTTTGTATATTGTCATGATCTTATTGATAGTGCAAGACTCTGTTAGACATTAATGCTAATACCATAAAATGGGTCAACTTTAACTACTAAAGATTTATTGTGCCATAGTTTAAGATGGCTGCTCTCCCACATCTATTGTTCTCAGATAATATAGATCCCACAGTTTAGTTTTAAACATTAAAATTTTTTCCTTATGTGGTAAAAACAATATTCCCTACCCCAAAAGGTAGGGAAGCTGTCCCTAAGACTTCAGAGGTCTGGAGGATTTAAGCTCAAGTTGTTGATATGACTTCCTTATCATCTGAAGCATAAAAGACCAGTCCAATAAGAAATCAATTATCTTTCAGACTTGGTAGATTTGCCATTATTCTTTGAGTCACATAATATTTTTCCACTAATTAGAAAGTTTCTTTATAGAGACAAAGAATACTCCATTTACCTACCTGAAGCAGTGCTGTGGCTGATTACCCATTCCATGCCATAGCCAAATAAAGGTGGATGACTTGACTCTGACTCTCTATCAAAGCTAATTATTAACCTGCCCATTCCTTTCCTTCTTCTTGATGGCAGGAATGATTTTTTGTCTTTGTATCCCCAACATCAATAGGTGTAGAATGACATGACGCATAAAGAACAGAGCTAAGAGTCAGGAACATCCTGTCTGTCACATACTAGATGTATGAATGGGCAAGGGACTTTACCTCCCAGTAATCCAGGCAGCTCTCTAAGATGCAGAACAGACTCTGATCTGCACTGGTTCAGAGAGTTTCTTCACTGAGATTCTCTATCCCAATGAAATCACAAGTCCAAAAGGGAAGGGAAAAAGGGAAGGAACTAAATATTTATATAGTGTCTATTGTATGCCAGACACTGTGCTAAGCATTTTACAAATTATTTGTCTCATTTGATCAGTCAATTCTTCCAACTTAATCCATCCACTCTACCATCACCGAGACTTTCAGGTGCAAAAGTTTTTGGGGTGGGAGGGAATGATCTTGACTAACTGGTAAATCAAGAGAATCTTCATAGATGAATTGCTATTTGAATTGAGATTTAAAGGAATTTGTTAAATCTAGAGAAAGGAGAATGTTATAAATCTTTATTTCTGTTTGTGACTTATCATTGCCAGTCTCTAGACAGTAAGTCCCATGAGGAGAGACTTATTTGCCGTCTTAACTATATTCAACAGCTGCAGTGCTTAGCATACAGCACAACAATCTGTAGTGTTTTTAAAAATGTTTAGTGAATTCAATTATTTTATTAAATTTAGATAAAATAATTTCCTTAAAATGAAAGGATCCCTTTAAAGAGTTTCTAAGTCAACACCTCTTCCATATAACTTTCTTTGCACTTCCGATTATTTATGCTCTATTACACTACTCAAATTGTGTTGTACAGACATTTCTGTATCTGTTGTATCCCCCAGGAGCACATTAGTTCCCTTAAGGTAGGTACTATTTTTTGTTGGTTTGTTTTTGTCTTCATCTTTATTGTGTTTAACAGGCTGTCTTAAACATAGGAATAAAGACTTGACTGTGATTTCACTGATATAGGCAGCACCCGGATGAGGAATTGGGAGAGGACCAGTGCAGGTTGGTTCCTTCTCTACAACTTAAAAAGGTTTTAGAACTATCTAGAGCACTACAATGACTCACACAGGATCATACAACAGCATTAATTAGAGGCAGACTTGAATTCAGGGCCTCCTTAACTTTGAGGTTAAATTGCTGTCCTCTTCATCCTAATGCTCTCTGGCGCTCTCTCTCTCTCCTTCTCTCTCTTCTTTCATTCCTCCTATACTTTTTCTCTCTTCTGTCACCTCTCTTCTCTCTCTTCCTCTCTGCCCTCTATCTTCTTTTCTCTCTTTCTACTTTTTTCTCCTTCCTTTGCCTCTCCCCTCCTTCCCTATCCCATGCTTTGTACAATAATAGACACTAAAAAATTGTTTGCTGAATTCAACACAATTCTCTGTGTCCTTTATATATTTTCACACTCCAGTTGTGTTAATGTTTCAATTACTTTAATGTAAATGAGTTGTCAAAAAGGTCATCTCCCAAGGCCTTGGGACATGTTAGTTGGAAGCAGCCAGGTCAAATTACAACTGCATTGGCAGCTTCCTAAATGACTTAAAGTAAAACAATTGCTAGTGTCTCCTATAATTTTGTAGACATAAGTCAAGAACAGTAAAACTTTTAAAGAGCTACTGGACAGACCGTATTACAAGACTATAAATTCATATTAATGAAGTTGATCTTAACAATACTAGATTACACTTCACTTTTCTTAATAAGATAATATCTATTCAGCATTTTTTTTTTTTTTTTTTTTTGCTGAGGCAATTGGGGTTAAGTGACTTGCCCAAGGTCACACAGCTAGGAAGTATTGAGTGTCTGAGGCTAGATTTGAACTCAGGTCCTCCTGACTTCAAGGCTGGTGCTCTATCCACTGCACCACCTAGCTGCTCCCATTCAGCATTTATTAAGAACCTACTATGTACAAGGTGCCATGATGGCTAGAGGGCATTCCTTGTTTGCTGGCTGGATTTTTGAACTATCATACTTTGCAACATGATATCAATGATGTAATTAAATTACATATATACAGTATAATTAAAATACTGAAGGCACGTTTAGAAAGTACTGGCAGTATCCAAAAAAAAAAAAAAATCAGAAAATAACTGAAGAATTTAAAAATAACACCCATTGTTTAATATTTCCTCAAGGTAGACTAAGGTCAAATGACAGAACTTGGGCTATATCCTGAAGCTGGGATAATCCAACCTGGAGGATTAAAACAACAGAGAATCCTGAGAATATTTCTACATCTGTAAAAAAGAGGTTTCACTTCTTCATGGCAAATTGAAACAGGGCCTGAGATTTCCAAGAACAGCTATAGGTTCTCTGGGAGAGTCCTGAATTGTGAAATCTAATGGCATAAGGAAAAATATATTCTTTTAGATGACTAAAGACAATGTTCACTCATTCTATCATCCAGTCATGGACCCTCAAACATTTGTTTTGCAGTGCCTCCCTGGTAAAAAACACCTTACATGAAAGCACCCACACATACCAAAGGGTGACATTGTGAAGTTACTCAATCAGTCAACAAGTAAGTGTCTACTATATGCCAGATGCTGAGTTTAATTACTAAGAATGAAACAATCCCTAACAATCCCTATTCTTAAAGAATGTATATTCTAATTGGTGAAATAGTCCAAATACAGCAAACATACAAAGTGAAAAATACAAATATTATATATATATATATATATATATATATATATATATATAGTAGTCAAATGCAAGACAGTTTTGGAAGGAGGGAACTAGTAGTTAGGGTAGGAAGAGATGGTCGAGAAGTTTCATACAGAAAATGATGCCTGACCTACATCTTAAAGCAAAAGAGGAACTCTATGGAGAAGGTAAAGAATGTACACATGTCTTTATTTTTAAACAGAGATCCCAGAGATACATGCCTGAAAAAAAAAAAAAAAAGATGATTCCCAATTTTAAAAACGATATTTTAAAATGAAGTATCTAAGGGAAATGTTGAGCAGAGTTGAAAGAAGTAAGTAGAAAGAAAAAAACATTAACAGGACTGGGGAATAGAAAGACAGTAAAAGAGATGAATAACAAATTGAAAGAGACAGACGGGAGACAATGCAATAGGCTATATCCCTCACTTCAGTGCAACTTTCCATAATTTCCACAATTCCACAATACATACTAGATACTAGTAATCACTCACCTTGATTAAAAAAACAAAACAATAAAAAAATTAAGACAACAGTTTTCCAAGTTTTCTCCTATCAGATTTAATATTACCAGAGTTTCAATAAAATGATCAACCTGGCCAAATTAACTTTTGTTCAGTGCTTAGGAAAAAGTCACTTTTCCCTATTGAAACTGATATGCTTTGAGCTCTACAATTAATACTGAAAAGGAATCATGAAAAACAAAAAATCAATACATTATTGATCTGAATGACTATGAACTCTTTATACCAACACATGCAACACTTCATAAAAACTATGGCACATTTTCAAAAAGCTTGAGAGCATTGCTATTTCTTGTTTGGCTTGCTTACCCCCTTGTTTGCCTACAGTAGATAACTGATTTCAAATAGGAAACTCTGTTTCCTCTTCTCAGTTTCCCCCTATACCACATTCCACCATAATTTCCTCTCTTCCCATACACAGCATGTACAAAATTATAAAAATCTGCTTTTTTAACTTTCATGATCTCTCTTTAAAGCACTTCTTGTTTGTTTCTACAATAGTCTCAGTATGTTAGAGCTGTTGTTTTCTCAGAGCTACTGTAAAATCGTCTTTTCTCTAAGATCAGCCCTGTTCCAATTAATTCTCACTATCTGTATCAAAGAGGTCTTTTGCAGTGTTTTGACAGTTTCTGAACAGCAGTGTTTTACAGAAGAAAAGAATTGAAAACAAAGTAGATGACCATCAATTGGGAAGGGACTAAACAGACTGTAGCACATTATGCAGAGAAACATGGGGAAACATACATGAACTGATACAAAATCGAATTAGCAGAAGCAGAACAACAATATACATAATGATTATGGTCATTTAAATGCAACAAATAACAAACACAACAAAAATCCACAAAGAATGCTGTGATATTATAATGTCCAAGTTTGGTCCCCAAATAAGAGAAATGAGAATGCACCTTGCTGCCTTCTACCTTTTTTTCCTTTGTTAAAGTGAAGGACTATGGTTGTGAACCAGCACCTTAAATCCCAAATACATTGTTTAGTTTTGCTGAATCTTTCCCCCTTCCCCCCTTTTTTTCCTACTTAGAAGGGATATATCTCTTGGAGAAGGGACATAAAATGATCATCCATGTTATATAGGATCTACAGTTGACCATCCTAAATTCGACTGGGTTTCTAATATGCTGAAGATTTTTCCATTATGCTTTAGAATGTTGACTATATTTGGAATGATGATTAATAATTTGGAAAATAGAATGTATAAGAAAAAAAGGTTTAAAAATTGGAAATGTTAACATGAAGAAGAGAAGGCTGAGGGAGTGCCTTACTAAATTTTCATAAATAGCATGATTTATTTTACAGAGGTTAGCAACCAGCTGTTCTCTATCTCTGTAAGAACAGAACAAGAGGAAATAGACTCAAAGCTATATTAGGAGGGATTTTGCTTAGACATAAAGAACTATCTCACAGTAAGAGTTGTTAAACTGAACTGATTATTAAGAGTGTTTGTGAAATCACTTTCCAAAGAGATGTTTTAAAACATGATGGTTAATCACAAGGTGTTGCGATGGTGAATGTTGAAAATTATCTTTGTATATATTTTGATAAATAAAAACTATTGTAAAAATAATTTTTAAAACATGATGGTTAAATCAAGCTGAAAAAAAATTTAGAGATCATTTATTCAAAACTCATTAGTTAATAGATATGGAAACTAGTCCAGAGAAGTAGGAGAAATACATGTACATATAGATAGATAGAAATACATGCATATAAATGTATAAATCGTATATACTCTATGCACACATCTGATGTATATATGTGCATATATACATGTGTGCATGCATATGAATATATATGAATGTATATATATAATTCATATTATCTGTAAGTATATACACATAGTTTGTCTCTTTGTCAGAATGAGCAATGTTTCCATATTACATAAAATTTGCATTCTAGAAAAGTCCTTAGACTTTTCTACATACCATCAAATTTTATATATTTATGAGCATCTATTCAAATATGTTTAAATGCTTAAAAGAAAGTGTCTTTAGCAATGTAAAGGTTCAGTTACTTTCATTAGACTACATATTTTCATAATAACATAATTAGCTAAAATAAATGCTGAAGTTTCAAGCTTCTTTTTAGTGCACAACATCCAACCCAATCAGGAAAAAAACAACCAAACAAAAAATGTTTTTGCACTATGTTAATACAGACATTTATCACTCATAATTATATAATACTATGAGCACTTGAAAGGTCCCAATAAAGCCAACTATGGAAAACAGCTCACATCATCTTTCTCAAGGTACTTAACTATCATTAGCAGGAAACACTGTAGTTCAATTTGACTAGAGGATGAATTAGATTCCTTTCAATACCAAGAAAACCCTCAGAATGTTCAGACAAGTATGATAAGATAGTGAAGCTCACATATGTCTTTGTATTATAAGTTGAAAAAGGCTCTGTTGATCTCTATTGGGATAATGGATCTAACAGTCAAAGCAGATTAAGGTTACACATAGGAAAAAGTCACCATTTTATTGTTTATAAGAAACTACAGATTTTAATGGGTTTGAGTATCTCAGCAATTATTCTCAACAGACAGGATGTAAAGCATACAAATGCTAAATCTGGCTGATTCATTGATAAATTTTAATGGCCACAAAAGTAGGCTACCACCACAGAAAGACTGTTATTAAACAAAATACACAGATCTCAACCATTCCTCTAGTTTGACGGTCTGGAAATGAATACACTTAAAATGGAAAATCCAAACAGAATGTCAAAAATGTCCAATAAACACCATTAAGCTCTATACCATTGCTATGAAAGGAATTATAAGGGGTGGGGAGTTAGGGTTGGGAAAGAGATGGTTTCATCCATATACGTGGGAAGTATATATCCAACTTCGCAAGTCTAAAGGTAGGAGGGAAGAATAAGGGATTGAGGAGAGCTAGGGAATAAGAGAAAATATGACTGTTTCTGCTCTTGAAAGAAAAACAAAAACCATAAGTACATAATGAGATTTTTGGACCATAAGGCAAATGAATTCATGTTCAGCATTGTGAACAGTGCCACTTACTGAAATGTCAGCTTCCAGGGATAAAATCAAGAAACACACAGATGGCCATGTCATAAACTCATATTTATCAACAAGTGGCCCCAGCACTTCAAAAGCACAATAAAAAGATCACTTTTCCATCAAGAAATCAAGGACACGTTAGAACTGGACAAACTGAGAAGACTGACAGTTCCCCCTCATTATAAATGAGGAAATTATGTTTCTTCAAGTGCCCTCAACACAAACCAAGGAGATAAGAATCTTCATAAAATTTAGAATCATTTTGAAGAATGAAAAACAAAAGATTAATAATAGTATAATAAAAAACATTAGCTAACATTTGTATAATGCTTGAAAGCTGACAAACATTGTGAGCTATAACCATATGATTACATGTTCATCCACATATGGCTGTTCTTTTAGTCATTTACCTCTTCACTGAGCCTTTGTGATTCCTATAATAGGGTACTCCCCAAAGACTGAAAATATTTGGATTGTCCAGGAACTTGGCAGATCTTCTCTTCCTTTATTGGTAATGTTAATACTTAAACTTCTAAATTATGAGATCTAGCCCATGAGCTCTGTTATTCAGATTGTAGAATATGTATTTATTCTGTGAAATAAACAGGAAGTGCTAGATTTTTCAAGTGAAATTAGCAAGTCATGTCCCATTGGTTAACTGTCTTTTAAGTTCTACACTAAGTTCTCCAAAGGAATCTTGTAAAGAAAATTATTTGTTCCATCTTCAGCAGATATTTATCTTTTATTTGTTAAATTTTTAAAAAAATGATGAGGATTAAAGGAAAACTTTGTAGAGATACACGACTAGAACAATGCAAAGCAGGCCACTGTGTAATTCTCACATGAATCAGTGATCTCATCAATGTGGACAACCTGTCCATGCCTGCCTATCCTATGCACCTCATCTTTCTTCCCATCAATTTACCACAGAGGCCACCCAAGATGATCTGGATCTTCCTTTCTGCTGGCATCCAAGGTTACCAGTGGAACAAGCTGAATGCACTCCTGCTATCCTTCACTCTTTCTGCATGACCCTTTCACCCATCTGTTTAACCATACATTTCTCTGAAAGTATTCTTTACTAAAGTTCTTCAGATTTCCTTTTGTTGTTACATTGTGTAGACTAGTCATACTCAGGATGTGACTTCTTATTGCCTTCTCTCTGTGTGATCTTGCTTTTTAATTCTTTAAAAAATGTTGTGTTCCCTGATGCATATTCATTTCATCCCACCAGTAGACTCTTTATATTAAAAAAGAAGCATCTTTGAAACAAAGGCAAATATTTTTTCCATCAAACTGATCTCTACACATATGGGATAAAACTAGTAAAAATCATTTTCTGAGGGTGTGAGAAATAGAATAATGAAATCTTAGAGTTGGTAGGAATGTTAGTGGTAATTTACACTTCCATCCACTTCAAAGCAGGAATTTCCTCAACAACATTTCTGATAAATGGCCACCCAATCAATCTGTGTTCAAACACCTCAATGATAGAGGACTCACATCCTCAAAAAGTTCATTGATTGCATTTTCAAATCACTTTAGTTTTTAAATCTTTCTCATATTGAGCTAAGATCTGCTTCCTCAGAATTTCTATCTGCTGTTCCCAGATATTTAATCTGGAGGAATATGAAATAAGTCTAATCCTTCTTCTACTGGTTAGCCTTTGAAATGTCTGAAGACAACAATCATGTACATTGTAAATCTCTCATCCAAATATTCCTAGTTCTTTCAAGTATACTTCAAATGATATGGTATCAATTCCCCTCAACTTCTTTGTTGTTTCTCGTAAAATATGGCACACAGGTTATCTAACCAATGTGGAGTGGAACTATAATTCCTCTTTGTTCTCTACTCTATGCTTATTTTTATTAAGGTACTTTTTTAGCCCCACATCACACTATTGACTTTATTTAACTTGCAGTCAACCAAAACTCCTAACTCTTTTCCACATGAAAAACATAGAAGTCAAGCTATCATCTACATGTGCTACTGATGTTGGATTGCAGGGCAAAACTTTATATTTATCCCTATGAAATTAATTCATTTCCATCCTTTCTCCCTACCCCTAAATAAACTAAATCTCTCATTGAAATGCTTTAAGATATAGCATAAGACTATTTTGGAAAGTTGAACACTATCTCCAGGATTCAAGTAAAAAAAGCTTTAATGTAAGGAAATCTATTCACAATCCTCCATAAAAGAGGAAAGGCTAGTCATGTAGTGAGAGAGGAATAAAGGAATAAAAGCCCAGGATCTGCACTGATTATCACACAATGTTCAAAGACCCAGAGGCTCTCCAATACATTGGTAGATACTTTGTAGAAGATTTAAAGGTTTATATGAATGAAAATCAAATAGGCTGAATAGATGAGTTGACCTGCATTAATAGAGCCATTAAAGATTTAATCCATTAAAGATTTAAAATAAGTATAACATTATATAATCAAATAAGTTGTGGAGGAAAAAAATTCAAATAGAGAAAGATACACTCATTGGCTCATAAATTTGAGAGCCTCAGGATTTCCTATTTTATCTTTCATCTATAAAAGACCCTGTTTATTTTGGCTGATTATCCTTGATTGAATAAAATTAGTAGAACTACAGCTCAGTGAACCTGAATTTCTTATCTACACCTTCAAAACTTAGCTATGTAGGAATTCCTTGATCCCAAGTCCTTTGGGAAACTTGACTGAAGCTGCTGATATAAACAAATACTATGTTGGCATGGAGGACACATTAGAATTTGGCCTTAGAAACCTACAAAGGAAAGGGCCCTGAGCACATTGGCAGGACTTAAAAAAATCACATAAGATATTTCTGAAAATCCCTACTGTTAGTAAAAATTCAACAGGGAATATTCACCTCCCATCACACAGTACTCTCCACATAGAAGGGTCACTCGATAAAATTTTTTGCTGAATAAATATTGAATACTATGGGGATCTTAAAGGCACCATAACATGATGCTCTTACATACAAGATCCACTTCAGCTTTAAAACCTAGCACTGAACTTAAATGGCTAAATAGAATAGCTACAAAAGTCACAGAAAATATGCCTTTTTGGCTTTATTAACTGACAGTTTTGTTTTAGGTGGTTGTTCATTGTCTGATGTTTGTTTAATACATCTTTTGTATCTATGACTTTAATGTCTTCCTTATTTATAAGGAAAAAGATATTTTCTAAATTCCATTTATACAGCATTTTACATAGCACCAGAAACTTCAGATTGAACAAGATAAGAAGCACAAGGTACATTCTTTTCAAATTTTAGTGTGATATAAATGACAATTACTATTACTACTGTTATTAAGAGGCAGGTTCTTGATTGTTTTTTATTTAATTGGTTGAAATTAAGAATTGAAAGAGATGAAATGATTTACCCAAGATAATTATAGAAGATTAAGGTTTTCCTTCTTCATGAATCCCAAGATGCTACTCTTTCCATTAAACCAACCTTCTTCACTATAAGCTTCAAATGAGAGAGTATATGTGAGTCTTAAGGCACTATATAATTATCAATTTTAATGTTTAGTGAATAATTTTATTAACATATTTGAGAAATATTGATAACTAATATTTCATTAATATATCATTAAAAACAAAAATAGAATTAGTTAAACTGTTTAGGATTTGAACACGGGCAATAATAAATGAGTCTTGTCTTTTTCTTTTTTACTCAACAGTGCCACTGAGATTCTCCTACTTAGATCTGAATAACATCGAAGACATTTAGTTTCTAACTAAAACATCCTAGAAAAAAGCAATAGCATACATAGATAGACAGCTACACATAAACATACATTGATGTTTTAAATCACTTGTCATCAAATAGCCTAAAATCTAGAAATAATGATAAGAGTTGGAATAGTATGAGTTAATTAAATCTACAGATAATCTGAAAAGCTCCTGTATACCATTAATGGTATTTCCCTACCAAATCTTTTACCAGAATGCTAACAAGCAGTAAAATTATTTTGCGTTTTTCTCATCTTCTATTCCTGACCCTGCCAACCATCTGGTGGAAGCACTAATGAGCAGGGAGATGGCCAAAGGGCAGGCAACAGGAGAGATGAGAAAAAAAGTGGAAGGAACTGGATAATCTACTAACTGAATAACCAGTCCCCGGATAATAGAGTTAGTTGTAGTAATAAAGCTTTTAAAAATGTCTTATAACCATAAAGTGCTTTACAACCGTTAGTTATCTACAGGATGTTCTTGTTCAGTAAGGCAGCATTACTTTTCCTTATTTAAATATGAGGAAAGGAAAAGATGGGTAAAATTAATTGCTTTATTCAAAAACATTTGATTACTCAGATTGTTCTTAATTCTGAATATGAACATTTAAACTTTATGAAATATTACTTGGTAAACAAAATGGCCACTGTCAAAATTTTAATTGATTTTAATAAGAAATTTTAATTTCTCAATTCATTATTCAACGTTCAGTCATAGAGATTTAAAATAGAGCAGTGAATGGAGATAAAAGTCTTAAAAATTTTAACCATTCTTAAATATAACACAATAGTTCTCCTCTCTGTTGTAAACGGCATTAAATGCTACTTTTCAAATACTCAAATTCCATGGAGAAAACTACTATGCAAATTTTGAATATTATTTACCCAACAATAGTTAAGAAATTTCAAGATATTGGTAATTGTCAGCAAAGAGAAAAAAAGACAAATCTCTTTGTCAGATTTGTATTGATATGATGATGTTGTAAAATAAACAGGGACATTTATCTGAAGCACTTTTCCAAAAGCAATTTACTATCTAGTCATCAGTGGCAAAAACAAAACAAAACAACATCTATCAGCCACAATATATTCCAACAAAATTGTGGTTTTTAAAGATCATATAATTATTATGGCAATATGGTATCCTTTCCAGAGCAGTCTTTGATGTGCTCTTTCCTTCATGAAAATCAACTGTTGGATATCACTTAGCCATTACCAAAAGAATTAGAATACAAAGAATAGGTAGTTTAACAACCCAGGAAATTGTTCACTTTTTAAAAGTTTTTCAAAACATGAAATATAAGCACTCCAGTGTTAAATTTTTTAAATAGATAAACTTTTATATGGACACAATGAAAGTCAAATTAAATGATTACATCCTAAGTAGAATTTATTTTCTTCTTATCCTAATTCGAAAATCCTAATTTTACCCTAAATATATTAACATTTAGTACAGGTTTTAACAGATCATTTTTTATAACTCTCTGTCTCTGTCTCTCTTCCTCTTCCTTTTCCTCCTCTTTTTTCTACCCCCCTCCCCCATTTTTATAGGATTAGAGTTGGGTTTTCAAAGTATTGTTTTATTTGTAAAGAGGAAGGCTGACTATAAAAGACTACTTTCACTATTATGTACAGATTGTATGCATTAGGAGATTAGTATTTTAATAATTGTGTGATTCACTTAGAAAGTCTTATGCTTTAAAGAGAACTCTACTTTTTCAAATATGTTTTCTTAAGTTTCCAATGGTGAAGAAAAATGGTTTCCCCTTATACACTCTGCTACCATAATTGCTTTTCTTTATGCCAAAGTTGTGTTTTTTTACTTGCAAATCTATTACAATACTAATGTATCTGCAAGT
Organism: Sarcophilus harrisii; assembly: GCF_902635505.1. NCBI lineage: Eukaryota > Metazoa > Chordata > Mammalia > Dasyuromorphia > Dasyuridae > Sarcophilus > Sarcophilus harrisii. The sequence continues at coordinate 73,526,973 of NC_045430.1, forward strand.
ACCATTGGATAGTCCTTTCTGAAGGCTAGAGAATCATGTGTGAGTTTAAATAATGTGGATATTACATCAGAAAATGCTAGAAAGGGAAAAAATATCTGGAACAACAAATATCTGGAAGAAAATAAATAGAAATGGTAATCTAAATATGCTTTTAAGGCTTCAGCCTCAAAAATCAAGTTTTAATTTTCTCCAATAAATTGAAGCTTGAGTCTTTTAGGAGAAAAACCATGCTGGTGACACTTGTAGGAGTTTTCAATCTAACTGGTTTATAATAGATTTCATTATAATTCTTTATTTAGTCCTCTATCCATCCCCTCTTCCAATATGTCATTCAAATGTCTGGACTTCTGCAAAATGGGAAAAACAAAAACTCCTTATTGTATTATCAGAAACTTCACAAGTTTAACTACCAAATAAAATTACATCACTTTCCTATATCACAAGTTCTCAAATGAAAGAACAACTAATCCCCCCAAAAGAGATGATTGCTAATAAATGTAATGGAAATGCTTACTTTTCAATCAACATACAGTATACACCCATTTGCCAAATAAAGGGAAAAGTAGTAACTTGTGGAAGCAACTGGTATTTGTTAAGTAACTTTGTAGTGACTGAAGTTAAGCTTCAGACGATAGTCTTTTGGGTCAGTTTCTGGGTCAACCATAGTATCTTCTATGCTGCTATTTGTTTTCTATTAAAACCACTAAATTCTAACTTAGGAGCATTTCCCCTCTATTGCTAATTTTCTTTGCCTTTTAAGAAAAACACCATGAATCCAACAATAAACAAAAACAAAAACACTCCAAACAAAACATTGAAAAGCATCTCTTTTTCCATGAATTCACTGTATATTACCTTGTTTTTCAGTTTAAAATGTGAGTTGTTTTGGCAAAGTAGTATCTGGTGATAGCATTCTGCTAGTTAAACCTTTTTCTTAATTCCACTCATTTTTTCCCCTTTGGTACTATACTCAATATGAGTATTTCTAAATATAGTGCATCACTAACGAAAACACAAGATAGAATTTTTTTTCTAGGCAAAAACTGAGCATTACCAAGGTTAAATGTCTAATTTGAATGGGCAGAAGTTCTAGCTACTGGAATTTGACAGTAGTCTGCTAACCAGTCCATCTTTGCATGTCCGTATTGAAGGAAACAAAACCACTACTTTTCAGTTTGATGAACAACATATGACACAAAACCTCTGAACTTACTAGAAAAGGTTGCAAACTTAGGAAAATAATGGTCAGATGTAAATAGTTCTACTCTTTATTTCCAAGAGAAAATAAGCTACACAGTAGTAATTGATAATTCTTTGGTTCAGTGATACTCAGTAAAGATTTAGAAGGCATGACAGAATACCCAGATACTTTATGATACAAGCTGGGAATGGAGAGAACTTAAAATTGGGGGCTTACCTTTTATATTCCACTTAGGTAGACATGTTAATGACTTGAATGCAGTCTCATTCACTGCATTCTGAGGGAAGGATAGAAGGTAATCCAACTTATTTTTTCACAATATAAATGTGTGAAAAAAAGCAATTGCACAATTATGCCCTGCTTTCTTTATACACTAACTTGACTAACACAGTGATGTCATTTTGGTCTTCTTCAAGAACAATGGACAAGAACCAATCAACCAATCAATCAAAAATATTCTAGCCTCAAATAGTTCACAATAATAATAACATTTTCTCTACCAACAAAAGTAATATGAGTTGTATTTAGGGCAACAAAAGACTAGACTTGAAACCCAATTCAAAAATAGTAAAAAGACATATTAGAAGAAATCCCATACATTTCATACCCATCCAATTACATTAAACCATTAATACATATGATATGTAAGATATATTTTAAAAAGCAAATGGGTTTAGTAAGCATTGGAGGAATAAAAAGGAAAAACATTGGTTTCCAAAGCATTGAGCCCAGTAAAACCATTGACTTTAAAACATATACCTCTAATTTAAGGAAATAAGTGAATGACACTATTGGAAACAATTAAATTTGCTACAAAATACAAGTTTGTTTTCTATGGAAAAGTCAATAATTTACTTCTTCAGAGAAAATTGTTCATCAAAGGATTTCACTAAATGTAATCTCTCATTTACTGGCACAATATTCCTGCTAATTTAAGAAGAATAAACCCAAAGTATTCAGTCTATAAACAAATGTACAATTTTCTTTTATTTCCTCTTTTATAGTTAAAAAAAAATCTTCAAGGAGCCCAAGTGAGATTTTTCAATAATCTACAACACAATTCTTTCCATTCTTAGCCAACAGTGAGGAATCACATCTCACTGAAGTTAATGACAATAGCTCAGATGTTCTCACAAAATCTTTTAATACAAGCATTTCAATGATACATAGTCTTTCATCTCTTAACCCAACATGAAGATAAGAAAAAGCCAAGATTTTAGATATCTTTATGTCCAAGATAACAGAAAAAAAAATTTTAAGACAAATTACTCCATGTTTTACTTCTTAGAAAGATAAAAAAAAATAAGATTGCAATTATGAAGAGATTAAAATGTATAATATAAGTAAAATATAGGCAGAAATAGCCAGGAAGGAAAAGTTAACCACTTTCTCAGGTGGAGAATGAAAAAAACAGGATGGATGAAGAACATCCTGAAAAAAATCACTGAAAAACATATCATAGATTATATCTTCTTTATTAAGTGATGGACCTTAAATACTTTTGGTGAGGTTCTTCTTAATTCCATTGGAAAGATAGAAAGGGGAGATATGGAAAATAGCAACTGAAAAGGTGCAGCAGCTCTCTCTCAGAGAAATAACATTAAAAATTAATGTCTTGTTTCAAGACAAATTAATATATATATATATACACCTTATAGGAAATGAGTTACATCTATAATAAAGTTTTACATGTCAAAAGTCTCAAAATTATAACCATACTATTTGACTTTTATTACCATTAAAATCAAATTCCTGTATTTCCTATTGTCTTTTTAACTTTTGTGGTTCATTGAGGGACCAAGTGATCTATCTCATTGTTATCCTGCTTTGAATAAAGAGTGGAGGTTTCTTTCATGTTTTTGAGATATAAAAGTCATTACTCTCAGAAAATAAATGTCCTTGGATCTACTAGAATCTAAAGCTAAATAGTTTGTCTGTGATACTCTCTCTATTGCCTATTACTCAAAGATTCACAAAATCAGAAGAAAATGAAAGATTGAAATCCACATAAATCAACACTATTAAGTGGGGGGGCGGGGGGAGAGAGTGTATAAACAGAGCCTCTTAGAATGAAAATAATTTTTCTGTGTTGATTATATTGCCATATATATCCAGTTAAGGCAACAACTCTGAGATACAGCCTGGGTTCTTACCAGGAATGAGAAGAAGGAACAACAATTATATAGATGATGCTCAGAAGAGGAAAATAATAAAATGAAACAAATGTACAGGAGAGTATATTTTGAGGAGGCTGGAATTAGTCATCCTTACACAATTGATAATAAATAAAATATCATAATAAAAAAGAGATCCAAAAAAAATCCATATAAAGAATTGTATATTTCCTCCCACTGCCAATTGCCCAACATACACAAGATAATACCAAGAGTTTTTTTCTGAGAAGTCAAAAGATAAGAAAATAGAACTGGGATTTTATTACTTACCCATTTCCTGGGTCGGCCTCTTGGTCGTTTTTCTCCAGTGGCTTCTGCTTTCTGGAAGGAAAAGGATGAAATCCAAGTAAATGATTAATATCCTGGCACTGTTTAGTAATATTTGGACATGTGACATGTTGTCCAGAGTTATTCTATGTTCATTGATGAGCTGAATGGCTGGTTCAAAAGCTCTTTGTTTTCTGCTCTAATACTTATCTTTGAATAAATTCCAGTTATCCTCATTTCAAAAGAAAGTGTTCAAGAGAGACTTTAACCTCTGTTAGGAAATATAAAGACTATGATCTTCCCTAAAGTGAATGAAAACAAGTAAAACTAATTGAGCATACACTGCTTGGCTTTCATTTCTCAATCTATAATGAAAAGATTTCTCTTTCAAATCTTTCATTACATTATTCATAAAATCAAATATTTCTTAAGTTCTCAACATTTTTTTCCTCCAGAACCTCAACTGAAAAAATATGAAAAAGATAGTTTACATGCATTGTAGTAATTTAAGCATATATGACTATATAAGCAGACATGCAACCCATAGAAACATATGCAATGTATATGTACGGGTATAGATACATGCATATATGTGCGTATGTGTGTGCATATTTATCCATATGGAAAAAGGAGAGACAAAGAGGCAGATAGAGAGAGAGGGGAGACGGATAACAGAGAAAGAGAAAGAGGGAAGAGAGACATAAAGAGAAAGAAGAGAGATAGATAGAGTTGAGAAAGAGACAGAAACAAAGCGGGGAGGGATAGGTAGATAGAAAGATAGATGATAGATAGATAGATACAGACAGACACAGAGAGACAGATAGATAAAAACAGAAAGACACTGAGAGGAGACAGAGACAGACAGAGAGATAAAGAGACAGACAGAACACACAGGATGACATAATAGTAGATGAAGTATTCAATTAGGAGTCAGGAAGACATGTTGAAATTCGTACTTCAGTGCTGACTGAATTTGTGACCATGAACAAATTTACTCTGAGTTTCAGTTTCTTCATATGAAAAATGGGGATGATACCTATAGCATTTGTTTCACTGGGTTATTTTGAGGCTCAGATGACATAATGTATATATAGTATGTATATTTCATAAAGAACTCCATAAATGCTTCCTATTTTATTAAACACATAAGCATTTCTTTCAAAAGATAAATGTTCTTGAAACTGTATGAGGATATGTTTTGATTTCTTGCCAATGTAATCTACCCAATAGAAGATCTAAGGATACAAGGATAAAGAAAAGAGCTTCCAAGTGATCACTTAGTTTCTTTGACAGGAAAATTGCTATTCCCTAAGATAGAAATACAATGCAACAGGACCCTTGTAAATGCTTACTTACAAAAGCAATAATTGTAATATCATCAGTCTTTCTTGTTCAGTTATGTCCAACTCTTCATGACTCTTTGGGAGGTTTTCTTGGCAAAGATAATGTAGTGGTTGATCATTTCCTTTTCCAGCTCATTTTACAGATGAAGAAACTGAGCAACTTGCCCAGAGTCTGAGGCCAAATTTGAACTCAGGTCTTCCTGACTCTAGACCAGTGCTCTATCCACTGTTCCATCTACTTACTCTAACTAGTTGTGTGACTTTGGACTTCATCTCATTTTAAACTTTCCTCATCTATAAAATGGGGATAACAGTACTTACCTCCCAGACTTATTGTAAGGATCAAATGAGATAATATCTGCTAAACACGTTAGCACATAGTAGGTGCTATAAAAATGTTACTTGTCATCATCATCATTACTCAAGGCCTTTTCAGGAATTTACGTACATGGATATGGAACATTTATGAAGATGCCTGGAGGCAACTGCTAGGGCTATATGAGAATCTTAGAAAAACATTAATTGCTATAAATTAATAAACTTAAAAATAAGATGGAAGTTACTTGGATGAGTTATACTCACGTATTGTTCAGATATCTAAGTGTAACCAAATTTATCATTTTAAACACAATAGTTCACATTCTGGTTACATTTCCAACATGCTTAGTCCTTGACAACTAGAGTATTTTCAAACCATGCTCTTTGATAAGATTTCCAAATTTTCCAGTGTCTACTGTATTATTTACAAAAATCAAATTAACTTGAGATACACAGTAACACATACATTCAAATACTTAAGGCAAATTATTAACCAAAGGAAGGGAATTGTCTCCTAAATAATTTTTTTTCCTCTTGGTACCTCTAATTCCTAAATCAATCATAGCAATCAGATCAAAGGGGATCTAACTTCCTATGTTACATCTGCATCACATTCCTGGTATCATTTTCAAATACTAACAGCTTTTCCATATGTCTAGAATATTTCCCCAAAATTATTATGCAAGAAATAGCACTAATATGAAACAAACTTATGAGCCAAAATGTAATGTTTTACATTTTACTGCATCAATTTAAACTGATTAACATTAATCTAGTTGAATGTGCTTCCAGATTATGTACATGAAAAAATAATCTCTGCTACCACTTTTAATTTCACAGTTATTAGGTAGTTTTGCCAATTACTATAACAGATCAATTATGCCATGAAAAATATCCCCACTTATTTTATCAAACCTAATATGAATCTGAATTTTCAATTATTTAAAATTGTTCTATGTTTTTAGATACTTTCCCAAATGCACAAGAATGTCAACATGTGTAAATACAGCTAAAAAATCATTAGAAATCTCAAATCTATATATAATGATTTATTGTGATGGACTTGACTCTTTTCTCTCTCTCTTTTTTTTTTTGTATTTTCTAATAGTATTCTTCTTCTTCTTCTTTTACAGCTTTTAATTTACAGGTTATATGTATGGGTAATTTTTCAGCATTGACAATTACAAAACCTTTTGTTCCAACTTTTCCTCTCCTTTTCCCCACTCCTTCCCCCAGATGGCAGGTTGACCAATCCATGTTAAATATGTTAAAGTATAAGTTAAATACAATATATGTATACATTAGACTTGACTCTTTTCAACAATGCAGTGATTCAAGGCAATTCCAATAGAATTGTAATGGAAAGTGCCATGCGCATCCAGAGAGAACTATGAAGACTGAACATGTGGATCCAAGCATAGATTTTTGCCTTTTGTTGTTGCTGTTGTTTGTTTGCTTTTTTTTCCTTTCTCATTTTTTTTCTTTTTTGATTTGATTTTTTTTATACAACATAACAATATGGAACCTATATCGGATTGCTTACTGTCTTGGGGAGAAGGGAGATAGAAAAAAATTTGGAACATAAAGTTTTATAAAAATTAATGTTGACTGGCTGTGTGACCCCAGGCAAGTCACTTAATCCCAATTGCCCCAGCAAAAAAAAAAAAAAAAAAAAAAGGAATGTTGAAAATTACCTTTACATGTATTTGGAAAAATAAAATACAACTGAAACAAAAAGAAATCTTAAATCTAACTCCAACTCCCTGGGGAGGAATTACCTCTAAAGACAGACTCTGGTCCCAGGAATCTTTTGTAAAATCAATTTCCCATGGCAAATTCTCTTTTTTTTTTGGTTGGTTTATTCTTTGCAATATGCCTTAGACTTTCTCCATTGCCCTTTTGGTCTGTATCTCTATTCAATGCTTTAAATGCAATGTGAACTTTTTTTTTTTTTTTTTTAGCTGTGATTGAGATGTTTTTTCCCTCATAAATGAGACATTCTGTATTTATAACAAGAAAAGAATGTTTTTTTATATACTCTATGATGCTGAGCAATTACTAATTTCTAACAGATTCCCCTACATGTACATATATACTTTACTAGATAAAGTTGTTCTTCAACTGTTTTTATTTGTGTCTGATATCTTATGACCCTTTGTAAGGTTTTTTTTTTGGACAAAGATACTGGAGGAGTTTGCCATTTCCTTCTGTGGCTAATTTTACAGATAAGGAAAGTGAAGTAAACATGGCTAAGTGATTTACCCAGGGTCACTCAGCTAATAAGTATCTGAAGTCAGATTTGAATTCAGGTCTTCCTGACTCCAGACCTGATGCTTTATCCATTGTACCATATTGCTGCACTTCTAGATAAATAAACTTGCCATGTAATAATTGAGCTATATACTATAAAAGGGTTTCAGTTTATTTTAGAGTTAGAGAAAGCAAACTCCACAAAGAAAAGATCTGATCTGGGAAGTACAGAGACCAGCCTTTCTTTAACAGAACAAATATGATGATTTTTAAGTGAAAATCTTATTGATAATGAACCTACTCAAAAATAAAACTCATACCACTAACTAAAGGGCAAATCATGATTATCATTCAGATTGTTAAAAAAAAAAGCAAACTTGTTCTTTAGTAGTTCAGACCAATGTTACATGAAAATTGAAATCCCCTCCTGAGACTGCTTCTTAAAGAAATACTATTTAGCTGTCTTCCATGGCTAACTCTTGAGAGGCTTGAAACCTTTATCCTGCAGTCATTCTAACTTAAGCTGCACAAGGGCCAACAAAATAGTAGTATTATAAACAGACATGCTTGGAAATTTAACTGATCATAACACTAGCTTTTTCATTCATTGCTATATTGAATGTTTCCCAAGATATTACTTTTCAAAAAAGGGTAGGTAAATGATGTTCTTTGCTAGCAACTAAATTTATTATCTCTAACCTCTCATTTAATTATACTTATCTCTATGATACAGATTTCTCCTTTTAAAGGGAAATGAGAATTTTGCCTTTTAAAGAATCAAAAATTTTAGGAGAGTTTTAGAATTCTTCTGCAAATGTCCACAGACTTTGAAGGTCTTTTCCCTTTATTCATCTCTTTCTTCATTTTCTTTTTGTTTTATGCTTCAAAATTTAATGCTTTTGGAAGGAAGTCTAGGGGAGAGGGACTTGCCAATCCATGAAATGATAATGCATTATATAAGAATAAGTTTTTGAAACTGAAGTAATGATATATTGTGCATAAAACAATTGGTTAAGAAACAAGAGATTCTGGCAAATTTGTTTTTAATTTGTATTTGAAACCATGTTACTAATATCTTTGATTATTATATATTTAGATTTTCCAATATTATTCTCTCCTTGGAATGAAAGAAAATTTTAAAGTAGAAAGATAACTTTGAGATTATTTGGTCAAACCTTTTAATTTTATGGATTAGGAAACTTGTAACTTCAGGAAAAAACAATGCACTGACAACTCTGAAAAGGCAAATACTTAAAGACTTAAGAACTTTCGTCAATGCACTGACCAACCATAGTTCCTGGGATTTGTGATGAAACATGGCATCCATCTCTGGACAGAAAAGTGGTGTAGTCAAGGTTCAAAATGAAACTTACATTTTAGAACATGGGCCATTGTGAGAATTTAATACATGATTATGCATATTCATTACAAGGGTTTTTCTTTTCTTCAAGAAGAGGAGGAGAAAAAGAGAAAATAAATTCTCATTAATTAAAAAAAAACCTCTTAAAAACAACCCATATATTTTTTATTCTTAAAAAGGAAGGAAAGAAGCTAGAAAGTGTAAATAACCCACTCTCCACTCCTATAAATTGATAGTGGACTACATCTCAAACCCTAACCTGAAATTCAAAGATAAAGTAAGAATCCTTGCTTTTATGTACCTCTTATCAAACATTCTCAAGTTAAAGTTTGCACTATACTCTCATATCTTACTGTTAGAATAAACAGGAGAAAAAAAAATTCTAATACAAAAACATAATAATCAAAATAAAAGCTTTTCTGTAATGACAACAAATATTTTATTTAAAGGCATTTTCAGTAGAAAAGTCTACAAAGGGTATTTTCTTTCTTCCTCAGGTAATCATTTCAAAATATAAAGAACCTAATTTGTTTATAAAAACAAAATATTACCATAACCAGAAAATAAATATGGAATGTTTGATTGTTATAAACTAGTGTTAGACACAATTTTATTGTTTTTGTTAACCATTTTCTTTCCTAGTCTTCTTTTGCACTCCCTACCCCTATATAAATTCAATATCTCAAAATAATTTAAATATGTTATATAAGTCTTTATGTCACAAAAAAGTTAGCCAGCATATTTTTGGTGATGTACAATTTGAGAACAACTTACCATTCCTTTTATTTTGTAGTTAATACTTTTAAAATGTTGTCAGCTTTCAGCATAAAAAAAGCTTATATTTCAACATCTAACATGATACACAGAGACTTCATAATATAAATGTCAATATAGTAAAACAAAACAAAACAATATCAGACAATGCTGACTAAAAAACAAAAAAACAAAAAAAAAGGAAAGGATAATCAGAACTGAGAATGATCTGAAAAGAGAAAGGATGATCAGAACTAAAAATTTACCCACTTCCTCTACCTTTTTCTTTAAAAACCAAAATAGTGAATAACAATGGCATTTCTCAAAGGCAATTTCTAAGCAGAGCCCTTGAGATTAGCAAGTAACTAACTAGTAGAATGTTCACACTGTACCTGGATAAACCAAATAGAAAGTACCATTCAAAAACCTGGAGGGGGGGCATTTAAACAAAAAACAGTCAAAAATACAGTTAATGCTCCATTTAATGAGTCATTGTTCACCATTAGCTCCTTTCTAACAGGAAAGAGATCCATGGCTGATAACATGGAACCAAGAACAGACAGTCCAGTGGAATTTGTATGGCCCATTACCACCCATGCAGTTCCAAGAGGGCTCTGAAAAAGCATTAAGTCAATTAACAAAGACAAGACCACAGGTATGAATAATTTAACTGACACAAAATGCTCTTTGGCATCGATCTCTTGTCAAGTAAGAACCCAAATGCAACATAATCGCAATCTTGTATACCCTATCTCCTTCGCAAAATGATCTGCTGAAACCTCAAGATAAAAATGTATCAGCAGTATAGGTCAGTCAGAGTAATTGATAGCTTTCTGAAAAGAGGCTGCTGTCAACTCTAGTGAAGAGAAATAGAACAACAGGGTTTTCTCCAACTCGCTCCTTTCCGAAACAATGATAATGCATTTGTTTTTCTTACTTTATTTTGAATATAATCTCTAGAAATAGAAATCGGTATGGGGAAAAGATGATGTCAACTGTGGTAGATTGAAGATGTACCTACATTGCCAAAGAGGAATCATTATGATGTAATTATGCAAATAATTCATGCCAAAATTTGAAAACAAGAATGGGAAAAATTCCCTTTGGGGACTTTCAAGATCTTCAACTGGCTAAATTCTGGCCTTTTCCTTGAAAATGTAGACAGAGATATGGAGACAACTCCCAGCCCTCCTCACTGTAAGATCAACATGACCTTTATTTTCTGGAAGAATAAAACTACAACTCTTAATAGCACAGAATTATTATAAGCCCCAAATCATTTTCCTTGAATTTGTCAATAAACAACATTCTCCATTGTGCTTTCAAGAACAGAATTGGCCCTAATATCAAAGTCCAATTGATTTCTCTCACCTTGAGGCTTCCTTATCATTTAACTTCCCTCCAATTAAAATTTAATTCAATCTTAGAGAAAGGTTTTCAAGAGAGCTGAAGTGATCATCAGCTTTTGATCTAAAAAAATATTAATTTATATACTAAATATTTGCAAGTGACCTACATGATGTTCTTTACTATGATAAAATATAAAAAGCAAACAAAAAAACAATGGCTGAAGAACATTGCTTTCTTCTTGCTCAACAAGGGAAACATTATGACTATATTTCTTTAAAGATGCAAATCTGATAGGCACTAAGAGTTATGAAGAACTGGGAGAACAACTAATGAAAAGCATTTCTCTCATTGTAAGAAATAGAAAACCAAATAAAAAAGCTAAAAGTATATTTTTGTTTTTTATGTATTATTTGTTTTTAAAAAAAGAAAATAACCTTTTTAGTTATTTTTCATCTGATTAACTTGAAACAACACCAACATGAAATTTACTCAGGAGAAAATTCTGAACCCTCATTTGAAGGATATCAGTATACTAGAAACTGGCACACATCTAATCTAGACACATATAGTCATTTTCTTTTCCTTCATTTTAAACAGAACATCAGTTGTTCTTTTTTCTCCCTCCCTCTCTCCAGGAGTCAAAAATTATAAGTTGTATTTGTTAATTTCTGAATAGGTTTTATATTATGCTTAAGTCAATTTTTATATGTGCCTGACCGGAAATCATAGTAATTGTTACTTTATGGGTTGTCCAATTGGTCTTGCAACATTCTGCATGCATTGTCAAGTTTCACATAGCTAATTTCCTAACAAGAACAGTTTGTTTTCAAATGCCCCAAGGCCAGTTTACTAAGTCCAACCAAACACAAACTCCATAAGTATAGAAACATCATGCCTCAAGAAATTTTAAACACTCAACACAAATCCAATTCCAGTGTAAGATTTTCTTCTACCATTTTAAAGGTATTTATTGTTGACAACATAATAATAATAATTTTTAATGTTCATGTGGTTGTTAAGGTATTCTACTAGTTTTTGTGATATATTTTTCATGATGATGTGCAAGAATTTACAAAAGAACACTAAAATAGATAACCATGGAGCCTTCTATCATCTTCTCCGAATTCTAATGATCTTTCTACACTTTACATGATGTGAACTCTTTTGAATATGTCAATAGATTTACTTGGAAAAACATAACTATCCTTCAAGAAAGTTTGGCTCCATACGTTTAGCAACTAAGTTCTTTTGTAAAGGATCTGACAAAATTTATGCATACTAGTTCAGAAGTCAGAACCTTACTTTTCAGCATCAAGAATTCATTATTTTACAAATTACAAAGAAATATTTCTTCCAAAGAAAAACCTAATTTGTGAGATCAAGGGAAATAAGACAATTTGTGGGCAAGTTTTCTGGTTTGCCTTTATAACTAGAATTTTCATAGGAGAACTGTGTGAAATAATAGTATAATTTGGATTGACAGTGCAAGATTATGAGATTTAAGGGAAAGGACAGTTTCTTTAAAAAAAAAAAATAGAGAGAAAATGTGCATTTGGACACATGTTTCAATTCTGAAAATTTCAACCACTCTTCTAGACATCTGTAAATTGACCAAAGTCTGGTGTATAGAGTATAAGATGCATGCCTATTTTAAAAGGGCTGTCATGAAAGAAACTAAAAGTAAGTCAGACATAACTCAGGAGCACAGACAGTACTGTTTTGTTAGGGTGTTTTTTAAAAAGGCAAATGAGGCACATGTCTCATGGTTTTCTTTTTAGGCAGGGCTTTGAGTTTTCATAGTTATCAAGTGAATATATCTAATTCACCTTTTTTAAAATTCCTCTTTGATTCCAGCAGGTTAAAAAAATATTGTCCCTCCCCTCCCTCCATTGAACTTTAAAATCACTCATGTAGGAAAAATGTAAAGATTTTTTTCCTGGAAGACTTCACAATGGTTTTTTTTTAAAACACCAATTACTTCAAAATTTAATCCTTTGTCACAAACTTAGCATGATATAACATCCCATTTCATTGGACTTATTTATAAAATTAGAGTGCTTTTTTGTTTAAAAAAAAAGTTTGTTTTTTTTTACTAAAATTACTTTTCATTAATTCAATGTCAAAAAAAAAAAAACCTAACAGAAAATTAACTCTTTCAAATAATTAAGCTATTCCTTCTTAGTTTTCAATATAAAATATGAGAATTTTCATCATCAGTCACTTCTAGATGTATTAATTAAAATATGGCTCAATCCTTATCTAGATTCTGGGAAATAAATGTGAATTTAAACACACATACTATAAATATAATCATTCAACTAGCTATTCAAAACAGTTAAAAATAAAAGACATGAAACCATATTCGCCCCCTCAATAACTTAATATTTATCACAAGTTGCTATGGAAATGTATAACATTGAAACTATCACATATGACATGGCCAGTGCCCACAGGCACAAAGTAAACCACATAGAAAAATTAACCACATTTACATGAGCCCCTAGTTCTTTTCCAACACACATACACAACTCTTCAGAGATCTACTGGAGACAGATAACTATCTACACCAAGTATCATAATTTATTTCTAAACACATTGAGGTTTTATTGTCAACCATTCTGCATACCTTCAAGTTAGGAGACTAGTCCTGACCTTTTAGTGTTGCATGCTGAGAAACCTGACTCCTATATTTATTTTCAAGGCTGCACGTAATTCATTCTGTTCACCAAAAATTCTCCAACATCAATGCAATAGCATGGATTCTTATACAAAACTTTGCAAAACAAATTTAGCCAATGGAAAGAAACTGTTGTTTGAACTTGTCATTTAGAGTTTATTAAGAGACCCTGAATCTTAGACTTGACTGGGTTTTGCATTGTACTACATCACAAATTATTAAATGGACTTTGGAAATCCAGCACTGTATTTGTTAAAATTTGTTGAAACTGATAAAGTGACCTGATGATTACTTAATACCCTTCCCCCAAAAATAAAATAAGGAAGCTCTTTGAAATAAATAGATTATCCAACAATATCCATTGTAAGTCACTGTGGTTATAATTCCCAATCAGTTTACATTACCATCACATTTTAAAGCTGTAAATTTCAAGAAATGCACTTATTTCCATCAACACATAATTGGATTTACTTTGAATTACCACATGTTTGACATAGCACTTAGCTTTAATAGAGGGATTTGGTTTGAAGTGGTATTGTAAATAAGGATACAGGAAATGAATCTTCATTTCTTTCTAAGAAAAAAATTAAATTCTATAACTAGGCAAAATGTTTGATTTGTTTTTTTAATTTCCTTAGTTAGTATAGAACTCAATACTTACATTGAAATCTTTTCTCCTCCCTTTTGATATTATCCCTGTTTTTTTTTTTTTTTTTTCCTTTTTTCATAGAGATAGATGGGTAGACAGGCAAATGATAGATAGATAGATAGGAAGATAAGAGATAGATATAACCAAAATAACTAAATTGTCTTCATAGATTTTGTCCTTAGAGTCTTCCTAGGAAGAAAAAAAGAGGTTAAATCCCATTTTACATCTTAAAACCTTAGAAATGTATCTTGGTTTATCCAAATAGAACAAATCCTCAGGTTTGAACCTTCAGAGATTGAAATGACAAGGAAACGTACTACTGAGAAAATGATAGTGTTGGGAGATCTTTCCCTAGAAATCTCACCTTTTGGGCAGCTTTTGAAGGACTCTTGTTTTTGCTTCCTTTGGGTCTTCCTCTGGGCCTTTTAGGAGAAGGCTCACCTGTTGGTTCCTAAACACAGAAAAACACACTGTTGTGGCAAGAAAGTCTAAAGTAAAATTTCCCTCCAATTTTATTATCAGTCACAACTGCTCAACTGAACTTTTAGACCACATGCAATTCATGTGTAAATGAATGATGAGTTTACAGAGAGGAAATAACTGTAGTAGAACCTAAGTGTTCAAAGAGAAAATTCTGCTTTGCATATGAAAACAAGTCGTCATTTCAACTCTAAAAGTTAACAAAGGAATGACATGGTAGCAATCCTAAGTGTTTTAAGATGTTGATTTCTTACAATCCTGAACTGGGAACCCTGGAAAATGAAATCATTTATCATGAATATAACATCCATTTTTACACACAATTATCAACAGTAATATGTAGCTCATATTATAATCCCATTCTGGAAAATTGAAAGACAATTTATAGTCAGATTTTTCTTTAAGACTACAAATTAGTTGTTTTCATACTTATAACTTACATTCATACTATTTCCACTACAATCCTATATGCACATTCACTGGGAAGGATTGGAGCAATTAGCTAGATTTTTTCAGGTCAAAATAATCCTTTTTCGTGAAATGTCCAGATAATTAAGGCAGTTTGTGTGGGGGTGGGGTGGGTGGGTGTTTTAAATATCGGGATAGTTGTTTCAATTCATTTCCTTCGGATAGCTGGCATAGTCTTTTGAAAATCTGTCTTTTGTTAGAAAGTAAACAACACATTTTCTTTAGGAAACTTTCTTCCTAGGAAATTCTTTATGGAGATAGCTTGAAGAGTAGGATTGTGAGAAAGAAAAAGGCCTGGGATACCATGGGGTAAAAAAACAAGAACCAAAAAACCTCTACTAAAAAAAAATGGTTAAATGTTCCTACTTTTATAGTAACTAATCAACTCATTAATGGTATATGAATTCTGAATAGTACAGATCATAAATATTTAAACGATGAATCATCAAGTCTAGGAAACCCTTCTGGTCCTGAATAGTGAACATTTCATTCAGATTAGGTGGCATGACTGATTAAGGATAGCCCGTGGTTAAATTAAATCTGACTAAAAGTCTTTTAAATTTGCATATGTATATTTAGGAAAACTCGGAAGGGATGCTACCAAAATTCTATAGAGTACTGAAGCGATAATAGGCACATCTAGATTTTGAGATATACATTTTTCTTTTCTTTTTTTCTTTCTTTTCTCCCTCCTTTTTTGAATTTAGCTTAATGCAAAATTAAAATCTCCACATTCCCAGATTTCGCTCAACTTTAGAATTTTTTTTCCCCTAGGAAATTATAAGTGGAGAATAGTGTGAGTGGGTGTATGGGATAGAATAGGATTGAAGTTTGGGGGCACAGAAAAAAAATCATAAAAGGTGTAAAACAAACCCTTAAAGTTCTCTTAGGACGGGACGGGATGGGGGAACCTGAAGGTGGGGAGGGGGTTGCGCGGTTTCATTTTTGCTTCTGCTTTTTCGATTTCCAAACGGTATACTCTGAATTTCTCGGAGGTAGAATAGAACGAGGGCAAAAACCGTTTGCTTTCTCCACCTTGAGAAGGGGTCTTCGGGCTGCTGTTAGTCTCAAACCACAGGGGATTTTCCCTTCGTTCTATTTGCCATTTGAATGGGGTTCAAGAGAATTTACCAATGTAAACGTTTTAAAGTTCAGAATCTTAGGATGCCTTGGGCATCTTCCTTTTCAATAATTACTAGCAAAGCATGGAAATTACAGCAAACAAAACCTCTAGCCTTCTCCCCTCCACGACGCCCAGCAAAGCTGCACGCTTAATTGGTTGCATCCGCAGACAAAACCCATCAACTGTGCTTAGATTCCCAGTCACCACTCTCTCGCCCCTTCCCCACCCCCCACCGATTTACTCTGGAAAAGTAAGGTCTAATTTATGCATTTCTGAGCAAAGTGGGTAAGGAACTGGGGTGGGGGGTAATGGCGGGGTGGGGCAGCGGTGGTGATGGAAGACAAGGGAATCAACCCAATAACTTTCAACCTTCTTAAGTTCATAAAAAGGCCCTTTTCATCTCTATTGGATCTTGGTCCTACGACCTTGCTGGGGTGTGGGGGAGTTTTCTCCTGTAGCAACTTCCTGGGGTCACCTTAACCCTTACAGGCCCCTAGAACCTGATGAGTTTGGTCTCCTTATTAAAGAGCTCTTGGTAA
Organism: Sarcophilus harrisii; assembly: GCF_902635505.1. Classification (NCBI taxonomy): domain Eukaryota; kingdom Metazoa; phylum Chordata; class Mammalia; order Dasyuromorphia; family Dasyuridae; genus Sarcophilus; species Sarcophilus harrisii. The sequence goes on from NC_045430.1 coordinate 73,543,925, forward strand.
CGGAGAGGAGATTGCAGACTCCCCCAGTGTCACTTCGGTCCCCACGCATTCTTTGTAAGGAGGGAGGTGAATGGAATCGAGCCACCGGGGGTAGGGAGTGGGAGCTAGAGGTGACTTGAACTAGGAGCAGGAGGAAGGAGGGGGTGCAACGGAGCTGCTTTTCCTTTCCATCTTCCCTCCAGGTCTCTGAGATGGAGAGTGTGGAACTTTCTCCCTCTCTCTCTTAGCGCTCGGACTCAAGAGCAGCCCGCCCAGAGCAAGGAGAGAGACAGCTCAGGGAAGCCCCTCAATTCCCTTCTCCGCCACCAGCACAGCACTGCCACCTCTTTCTCTTCCTGCAATTTCAAAATCAGCTCGAAACGAACGCAAGAGCGCTGGTTGGTCGGCTGCCGGAGGCTCCGAGTTACAGATTTACATTGGGGAAGCCCCAGACGCAGCACAGCCTGGCACAATAGCGAAAGTTCAAGAAAGATGTTTTCCTTAAAAACACTTCTCACCTCCTTTCTTATTCCCTCTTTCCACTGTTCACCTTCCCGAGTCCCCAGCCCCAGCTCTGCTTCCCGAGGTTCCCTTTCTCCTACTCCCTCTCCATCTTCTCATCCCCCAGAGCCCCCCGCGCGCCTCTCCCATGCGCAGAGGGGCCACCCGTCACCCGGAGGGTTATTTTGTCCTTTACACCTCCTCCCAGACCCGGGCGCCCCCTCGATTCCCCCAGCTTCCAGGACAGAGTAGAGGGAGGAATTTAGGAGCTCTGCACGGGTCACCTTTCAGTCTTCCAGTTTCTCAGTCTGTCTGGATTTCGGGGTCAAATACATGAGGTGTATTGGATAAGAAATGGTCGGTTTGGGTTTATTGCCTCCCCTCCCCTCCCCTCCTACTGACTTGTTGCTGCTTCCTGGGTCGACCTCGTCCTCTTTTCTGAGGCGCCGGGGCTGCAGGTTGTCCCTGGGTGGAAGTGGAAGGCTGACCGGCTCCTTCACCTCTTGCACTCATTCTGACTTCTGCTGCTGCTGCTGCTGCTGCTGCTGCTGCTTCTGCTGCTCCCGCCGCGGCCGCCGCTGCTGCTGTTTGTTGCGGCTGCTGCTGCTGCTGCTGCTGCTGCTGCTGCTGCTGCTGCTGCTGCTGCTGCTGCTGCTGCTGCTGCTGCTGTTTGCCGCCGCCGCCGCCGCCGTCGCCGCCGCCGCCGCTGCCGCCTCTGCCTCTGTTGCTGCTGCAGCCGCTCCTCCTCAGCACCGAAAAATCCTCCCAGCACCTTTTAGGAGGAGGTGGGGGATAGGGGCGTGAGGGAAGGGGGGCAGGTTTAGACAAGATCTGTTGCTGTTGCTGCTGCTGCTAGTGCTGCTGAGGCTGCTGCTGCCACCATTCGCACCGGACGTCCTGGTGCTGCCAAAAAGAAGAGAGGAGAAGAGAAGAGAGAGTGATGGTGCTAAAGGAGGAGGAGGAAGAAGAGGAGGAGGAAGAGGAGGAGGAGGAGGACGAAGAGAAGGAGGAGAAGGAGGAGGAAGAGGAAGAGGAGGAGGAGGAGGAAGATTGAAGGGGTGGGGGGAGAATCTCCTCTAGTGGCAGTTTAAAAGCAGGGGATCCTGGCTACGAGGAGCAATTCAGAAGCCACTCTGAGGAAGTAGCAGCCTTTAGCTAATTGTATCGTTTGCAATGTTAAATGGGAAACGTCCCTTTCTTTATACCCCTTCTAACTCCCCTAAACTCTCTTCTTTTATAATAATAATAAAGTTGTTTTTTTTAAAAAGGGAGGGAAAAAAAAAACTTTTGCCTATGGAAAGCAGGCTAGGGTGGGGGCGTGGGGGCTTAGAGTGCTGTTGCTCTCAGATCGGGTCAGAACCAAGTCAAATAAGGCATGGAAAAGGAGTGAGTGTTTCAGGCAAGCTGCGAGACTGCGGGTGTCTCTGGCGGCGGGAGCGGCTGCTGAGGCACAAGAGCTCTCATTGAAAACAAATCGGAGCGGAATGGGGTAGGGGGCGGAGAAGACCGAGACTGAGAGCCCCAGAGTCTCCCTTGGTCCGAGTGCCGGCTGCGCTGCCCCGGCTGCGAATTTTCGGCGGAGCCTTACCCAGGGACTCAACTGGAATGAAGAGCCAAAGGGAGGGAGTGGATAGTGCCCGCCCACGGATCGATAAAATAGGAAGGGGCTGTGCGTTGGCCGGGGGTCTTGCTGGCGGTAGGATGGGACATAGAAGGAAGAGAGGGACGTAAAGAGAAGGCAGGGCGGAAAACACACACACACACACAAAACTAGAGATTGGGAGTTGGACCGAGGCCAGAGAAAACATTAGAAATACAGCAGCAGTGGGGAGGCACAGCACATGTTCCATACTGAGACACACTCACGTGTTCTGGACCGTTCATGTCCCAGTCCAGACCGTGGTTTAAAGGGAGTAGAATAGGGAATCGCAGTGTCCCAGGAACGTAACCCAAGATTGGCATGTGAAAGAAAAGAGAGAAATTAAACCTGGTTCCAAATTACCGTACTTCGGCGTTCAGGTTCCTAGTAGAGAGGGAAAGAGGAGTTGCCTGGCTCTCAGTTAAGTAAAAAGAACAATTTAGGACAACTCTTGCGGCTTAGGAGTGTCAGGTTCGAGTCAATGGGAGAAGAAAAAAGGGAATAAAGAAATGCATGATATTGGTAATGATTCGAGACTAAGAGAAGAGTGATGATCTTTAATGATTGAAAGGGCTTTTTTTTTTTTTAACTTTTCTCCAAGAAAGAATGGAACGGAGTAGTAAATTTGTCTTCCTGAGGCTCCGCAGTGCACACCCAACTTGGGTGCTGTGATTGGAGAACTCTACCCAAGAACCAGGAAAGAATGGTCAGCCACGCTTTTGGAGGACTAAAAAATACTTAAGCACTTCCTTCAGTGTGTCTTGATTCTCCTTTCTCAGAGAAAACTTCAATACTGCCAAGCCTTAAGCTCATAGCTTAGACAGTTTTTGAATTATATGAACACCCCAAAGGTCAAAGTTCGTTTTTAAAGGGGAAGAATTCACCATTTTTCATCCTTAAATAACAGAAAACCTTCAGAAACCATTAGGTTCAGCTTTTCTCATATCATCCCCCACCCCAAATTACCTTTGGGTTAATACCAAATGTAAAGATTTAATCCAGAAAAGATATGGCTATTTTTCAAAGTCCCAAACCATACTGGAATAAAAAACAATTTCTAGCCATAACTATATTACCATAGAATGTTATGTTATATATACACTGTAGGTATATCAAAATGTCTTTAAAATATATTTCAGTATTGATTGGTTAGTATTTTAATTTTGAAATCTTTTTTTTTTTTAGTTGCCCACTGCTTGAGTTGAGAACTCAGCTGTATTCAGCTCTTCGAAAAAGAACCCCGGATTTTCTGCATAGGTCTGGGAACACTTAGCCCTGATTGGGAGGGAGTGCCTCACATCACTCAATTGTGAGTACAACAGCTGACTGAGAAAAGATTTGATAGGAACCAAAGGCTCAGAACTTGGCTGGAAAGATGGAAATTTTATCTAAGGGATTCCTCTAATAGAATTATGCCATTTTCTCCACATTTACACTACTGGAGCTGCAATTATAGTTATTCCAATAATATTTTTCAATACCAAATTTGTATATGAACATATATTTGTACTGTGGTGTGTACATTTGTACTCATATTCACAATCGTGTTTTTGTTTTGTTTTTGTCTGTAGTACAGATGCATGAGTAAGGAAGAAGGTTAACATGGATTAAAATCTGGAAGCACCTTGAAGGCATAGTGTTTAGTTTGAGGGATATTTTCTTTTTTAAAAAGGGAAAAGCGGGTAAGAGAAATCCACACTCTGCTGAAAAAACTTGTTATTAAGGTGGAAGACGAGAAGGGGATTCAAATGCTTTCTTTCTGCCATTAAGTCTCTGAAATGACCTGAGATTGAGAAAAGCAAAGCAAAACCTGAGAAAAATACCAGCAGTTTATTTTTAGGACATTGTCATTTTGCTGTCAAACTTTTCTTTCTTTCAAAATGTACTGCAGCAAAGAGATACAAAACAAATTTCATTGCATCAAATTTGATCTAAATGATTTGGCAGTGTGTTTTTGATTATTTGGAAGTAATCCCTAAGAATTGTTTGAAGTTTATATATATTTTCAATATGTAAATAAATGTATTTTCATTTCAAGGTCAGAAATTATATGAATCACTCCCCCCCAAAAAAACTGGTATATATGTATATTTTTTATTAAAGTAAAATTGTTGAAGTGAGTTTAAGAAATACTTTGATACATTTTTCTCAGACTTTTGGTTTAAGCTTTAAAAAAAATCCCTACATTTCCCAACTATAACCTTGCCAGGAATACCTTCCACAAATTGTATTTGTCCATATCCTATATGTCTTTTAAGGCCCTAGCTTAAGAGCACATGAATCTCTTCCTGATGATCCCTTTAACTTTTTGTTCACATTGAACTGTTCAGTTAACACTATATAATATATTATCCTATTCCACAATTGTCCTAGCTGAACTATTTAGCTGAATTTAGTTGAAAATTTAGTTAATTAGAGCCATTTAATTCTATCAGGTTGTAATGCTGTCCTCTTCACTAATATACATGTATATTTCTTAGTGATGGCTGACACATGGAGTTTGAAACCTTTCAAAGTTGTTGTTTTGTAAATATATTTTCTCATTTGATCTTTACAATAGCCCTGTGGCTATTCACTATATCACATCCTGTGATTTATGTGCTACCAGTCACTGTTCCCATTTTACAGAATTAGAAAGTGAAGATCTTTAAAAGGTTAAATAATTGTCCATAGTCATAAAGTTAATAAATGTCACAGGCAGGAACTCGGGACTTTCCTGAATCTGAGACTAGCACATGCAGTCCCCTTCTTGTAGGTAAATTTAAAGCATGAGCTATGTCTCATACCTTTTTTAATTCCTCACTGAGCCCAATGAGGGTTTACTCCTGATTCCTGATCCACAAATCTCAGGACTATAGTGTCTCAAAGCCAAAGGGGACTTCCTTCTAAGAATTTCTAAAACAAGTCACAGCTGGGTCTGATAGCTTACATCTATAAGCTGAGCTATCAAAGAAGCTGAATTTGTTGGATCATCTGAGCTGCAGAGAGCTAAGATAATCATATATCTTAACTAAGTTTGTCATTAATATTGTGAGCCCATGAGATGGTGGGGTGGGGGAGCTACCAAGTTGCCTATAAAGGGCAAACTGTTACAGGTTGGAAATGAAGCAGGTCAAAATCCTATACAAATAAATAGTGGAATTTGGGAGGATTCAGTACCATATCCACCAGATCTTCGATGGGAGAAGAAAACAGACTAAAGGAAGCAGCATCCAAGACGTGAGGTAGCAACATGGTGATGTGCTTAGAAATGATCACTTTATCCTGAGACAGATATCTTATTCTGCAGAGTTGAAACTAGACAGCTCTGCAGATGGAGGATCATACCCTTTCTATCTCTACAACATCTCTTCTTTCTACTCATAAAAACCATCAGCCTAGTTCATATATAAATTCTTCACCTTAACTCATTTCCAAGAGACTTTTAATTGGAATCCCTGCCTCCTTTCATCTATTTCGATCTGTTGTCCACATAGTTGTCCACATAGTCCCTGCCACATAGTTCTCTGGTCTTTCCCTTTCCCATTAATAATGTCAGTAGCTCATTTATCATACCCATGATTGAAGGTTAAGCTCTTTGTTTGGCATTTAAATCTCTTCACAACCTGATCCCTTCCTATTTTTTCTACTCTTCCCATACTTTGCTCCACACATTCTATTATCCAGCTATACTAGACTATGTCTTCTACTCAAACTTAATACTCTGTCTCTCGTCTCTGTGTCTTTATACTGGCTATCCCCACTGCCCAGAATGTTAAATGCCTGGTCCTTCAAATTCCACTCTTTGCAGTATGATTTTTCCAATCCCTCATTGCCAGTAATTTTGACTTTTGTCTTGTCTCTGGACTTCAGTGACCCTGAAGGAGAGAGTGAAGCAGATAAACATTCATATCTGCCTCACTTAATCCAATCCACAAGCAAAAGTTGTCATCATCCTTGTGATGTCATTTGTCCTCTTCCAGAATGATTAGCAACTTTAAAAACTTTCTTATCTCTTCTGATCATACATGTATCTATTTATTTACATATTCTCCTCCCCATTAGAATATGAGTGTTCTAGGGAAGGGACTGTTTTTGCTTTTTCATGGGCATTATTATGAATTGATACAGAGAATTTCTGAAGAATTTTTAAACCCAATGACCATGAGTAATTTTTTTGTTACTTATGTGGAGATTAATGATGCTACCAGAAACTAGAAACCTAAGAATTAGGAAGAATTAAAAAAAAACTGAAGACATTTTGGGTCAACATTAGTTCCAATTGAAAACAGGGGCTTCAGAAGAGAAAGGCTTCAAAAGTGAAAAGCTGGCTAAAAAGATGGTATTTTTAATAGAATTTTTATTTATGAATTACAGTTCAATATATGGTATAGAAATAAAGGGTCAGATATGGGGCATACTTAACAGAAAACCTGATAAAAATTCTTTGCTTGGATTCTTGTAAATATAACCAACTAGGATTTAAACTGAAATGAAAAAGAGGACAGAAATATCCATGTAGGTTTTTCAAGGGACAGAGAATAGCACATACACAAGAAGAATAAGAATATTGGTTGAAATCCAATGATTAAAAGAAGAAGAAAAGAGTAGTAAATCCCATGGAATTGCTTAAAGTTTGGGCAACAAGCAGAGTTAGAGATTCTATTGCAAAGAGGAAAAGTTGATCTAACAAGTATCACTATTGAAACTTGGTAGGGTAGGGCTTTTGCATGGTATGTGGTTGTAAAAGAATATGATTTAGTCAAAAGAACTATGCTACATGATAGATGAGGGAGAGAAGTATTATAAATTAAGCATATTTGGACTGGACTTCTGATTTGATTGGAATAGGGAAATTCCTCTACCAATGCAGAGTTGTACCTACTCTTCAAGTTAAGAAAATATCCTCAGGTTATGAAATCTAGCAACACAGAGTATGGAGGAACATAGTGATAAGGTGGTAAGGATTAATAAAGCTGTTGCATATTCAAGATTGAAGCTTGCAAAGTGTTTTATAAATATCATCGCACATTATTATTAGCAACCCCGAGAGGGAGGTGCTATTGTTATCTCCATTTTGCAGATGGGATAATAGTAAATTGATCAAAGTCACACATTAAGTTACTAAAGCTGGATTTGAAAATATGTCTTCCTGATTTTAGGTCCAGCCCCCTATCCACTGTTTTACCTAGTTGCCTTCTTAATGAAAGGAAAAAGAGAGTAATATTCTTTTGTAGACATACTATACATTACATGCAAAGAAAAAAATATTTAGAAGGTGGATTTAAGAAATAGATCATAACCTGTAACAATAATGTGATAATGAAATGATAGATGATGTCAATTTAATAAATAATACTAAATTTAATTGGAACATCAATTTAAAAGATAGTACAAAGAATAGAGCAACATTTCTGACATCCCTTGACAAGAGTTTCAGTAATAAGACTGAAATACTCAACTATAAGATTTCTTATGTTCTTCAATTGATTCAAGCAATCAGACACTAAAGAACTATGTTCCATGATTTTAAAAGAACTGGCAAGTGAGATTTCTTTGGTCAGCCTTGGAAGACCTTGGAAGATAGAAGAGGTACTATAGAACTAGAGAAAGGCAATTTTTGTCCTGATTTCCTAAAAAGGAAAGAATATAGGATATGCAAACTCTAGAATCTTGTACTCTATTTCTACCCCTACCAAAATTTGGGAACATACAAAGGCATACCAAAGACAATATAGTTAGATTCCTAAGAGATCACATTTATATAAATCCTTCCTCATAACAGCAATAACAATAAATCATAATTGCTCAAAACTACACAGAATTTTATGTTTTATAAATATTATCTCGTTTGATCCTTCCAACAACCCTGAGAAATAGGGGATATTAATACTTTTCATTTTACAGATGAAGAAATAGGTGAGGAAACTATGCTGAACAGTTAAGTGCCTTGTCATGATTTCACAAATATAAAAGTTTGAGATAGTATATAAAACCAAGTTCTCTCTTTAATTCAACTCCAATGTACTCCATGATGTTTCAGTTTCTACAAGGTATTCACTAAAGTCTCTCATGCTATCTTTGTTGATAATTTAGAGAGGTAGAGGATAAATAACAGCACAGTTAGATGCATTGAAAACTAGTTGAATTGCCAGATGCAATACATCATCATCAATGAACCAATGTCAACTTTGAGGAAAAGTTATAGTGAAGTAACTTAAGGAAAAATCATTAGCTCAGTGTGGTGAAATGTTTTTATACATAACTTAAGTAAAGTTATAGCTGGCATATTTCTCAAATAAAATTGCATATAACATTAAACTTGGAGGGATAACTAACATGTTACAAGAGGGTATAAAACAATGTTGATAAACTAGAAAAAAATGACTGCATTAATAAGATATTATTTAATAGAGACAAATGTAAAATTCTGTACTGAAATTCAAACCTTTACTAGTAGAGAGTGGATGAAATGAGACTAAATGGTGGCTGCTTTGAAAATGATTTGGAGATTTTTTTAGCATATCACATATGCAATAAGTATTGCATAACAGACCAAAAAAATACTATCCTGAGTTGCATTTAAAGAAATAGCATCAAGAAAAAGGGAAATAATCATTCTCTTCTACTCTGCCATGGTCAGACCATATCTAGCATCCTGCTTTTAGCTCTGGCCATTACATTTTAAGAAAAAAAAGATGGAAAAGATTGAACTATGTTTAGAAGTGCCAACAAGTACCTTACACATAGTAGGCATTTAATAAATGCTTATTGATTGATTAGTGTAATGACTAGAAAAGATAAGTTGAAGTAATGTGGAATATTTATCCTGGAGAAAAGAAGACTTGAGAGAGATAAGGTGAAGGGGTCTTCAAGTATTTGAAGAGCTAGCATGTGAAAGTAGAATTAAATATGTTCTCCTTACTCCAATAGGATAAATCTAAGAGCATTGAGTGGAGGCCAAAAATAAGCAGATTCAGACTTGATGTCAGGAGAAAAAAATTTCTTAGGAATGTAAGTCCTAAAGTGTAATGATCTGCCCAAGGAGTTACTAGGTTCTAACTTTGAGAAAATCTTCAAGCCAAATAGATCACATATTGGGGTTGTTGCTGAGTCTCAGATTCATTTGATTCTACTGCAGTTTGAAGCAATAGCCACAACTGTTATAGTTAATATCAAGACTTTATATCTGACTCTATGTTCTATGAAATTAAAGCCAATGTAGTCATATGAAAAATGCTCTAAATTGATTAGAGGGATGCAAATTAAAACAGCTCTGAGGTATAACCTCACATCTCTCAGATTAACTAAGGTGACAGGAAAAGATAATGATAAATGTTGAAGGGTTATGGGAACACTGGGACATTAATGTATTGTTGGTGGAGTTGTGAATTATCCAACCATTCTGCTGAGCAATCTGGAACTATGCCCAAAGGGTTATCAAACTGTACATACCCTTTGACCCAGCAGTGCCAATTACTGGATCTGTATCCCAAGGAAATCATAAAGGAGGGAAAAGCATCTTTTGTGCAAAAATGTTTGTAGCAGCTCTTTTTGTGGTGGCAGAGGATTGGAACATGAGTAGATGTTCATCAATTGGGGAATGACTGAATAAGTTATAGTATATGAAAGTAATGGAATATTATTATTCAATAAAAATGATAAATAAGCCGATTTTAGAAAGGCCTGGAAACATTTACATGAATTGATGCTGAGTGAAACAAGCAGAACCAGGAATACACTGTACACAATAACAATAAGAATATGTGATGATGAGCTATGAAAGATTTGATTCTTCTTAGTGGTTCGGCGATTCAGAGCAATGCCAATAGACTTTGGACAGAAAATGACATCTGTTTTTTCTCTCCCATGGTTTTTCCCTTTTTTTCTTATTTTTCTCTCCCAACATAATTCATAAAGCAATGTGTATTAAAATAAATTAATTAAAAATAAATAAAAAGTGAGGATGTTCACTAAATGAATAAAGATCATTTGCTTGGTTTTGCACTATGTTCTACCTTCCTTTCTGTGCCTTATATTCCCTTACTCTACCCTAAAATTCATATGGTATATTTTAATTCTGATTCAATGAACAACTTTGAGTGAATAAGTTATTTTAACTATTATAAACACACAAATTAACTACAAAGGACATATATAAAGAAGGACACCATCTGCAGCCAGAAAAAGAACTGATAAATAGTAGTATATATAGAATGATTTTACACATATACATATATGCATAATATACACAGACACATATTTGTGTCTCTTGTAGCCATCTTTAGGGCAGAGAGAAGAAAAAAGGAAAAGTAAATAAAGGAAATTTCTATGATAACTTCACTATTTATTTTTAAGAATAGCAAATTTCACATAATAGCTCTGCTGTTTCATGTGCAATCACCTTTTTAAAAAATTATACTATGTCATGGAAATGCCTGTTTTATTCCATAAATTAAAAATATAATAAAAATTTTAAAGTATTTATTATTTTGTAAAAACTTCCCCTTAGAGTAAATAAAGACATTCTCCCTATACCTACTGGCAACACACACAAAACAATCAGGAATAAGAGATGATTTTTTTCATTACTAAAGAGAGCTTTGCTTTACAAAAAGCTTGGCTATGTGACTATCCAGTTCCTCTAATAGAAGTTAAATGTGACTCAATGTCACACTCAATGTCCTTGAAAGATGTATGTTGTATATAGTGAAGTATGCCTATTCTTATGAAAGGAAAATTTAATTATTATAAAGGTAGTGATAAAAACAATCTTGACATTGAACATTATGTCATTTTCCTTTTGTCTTTGGATGGAACCCTATAGTCAGTATAGTCAAGGAATGTGAATTTCTTATTTCTCCACAAATGGAAGATTTTTACATACCAAGATAATCTGAAATATATTTATTTATATATTTATTATATACAAAGAAAGAACGAAATAAGCATTTATTAAGCAATTAGTATGTGCCACTCATTTTACTAAAGATACACATAGAAGCAAAAAAAAAAAAAAAAAAAATTCCCTGCCTCCAAAGAGCTTACATCTTATTGGGTGAAGATAACACACAAAAGAAAGTTTTAAGAATACAAAAAAAATAAGTTTTTGACTGCACATGTATATATTTTTTTCATGCTTAGGAAAAAATCCAGTGTTCACCCACAGACCTATTGCTAAATTATATTTGAAACTGGGTAGCTGATTTCAATTACATGATGATCTCCTGAGGTCACTTTTAATTCTAAGATCTATGAACTATGAAATTAGAAAGCACTCAGTAGGATGGGGGCAGTGGAATTACAGAGAGCTAGACTGGGAAGCAGGACAATGTCTGTCAAATCTGACTTCTGACACAAGGGTTGTATGACCTAGGCAAATTAAAACCTATTAGCATTCCATACAACTCTCTAAGTGTACATGTTATTGTAGCATGTTTGTTTGCTTTTTCCTGTTAATAGAATGTAAGCTTCTTGAGGGTAGGGAGTTTTCTTTTTAAAATTTTTTACTTTAAGTACAATGGATTACAGTAGTTTTGTTTTGTTTTTTGTTTTTTTAATAAATGTTAGATGACTGGAGAGCTATCAATTTAACTTGGAACAAGGAATTTAACCAGGGATCACCCACATAACAGAACCCATAGCTATACACAAAAGAAAATATTAGGAATATTTGATCATAATTTATTCAAACAACATATTCAAATGAATATGAGGTTTGCAAGTGAACAGAATGCAAAAGACCGTACTTACTACTGGCATCCGGTAGGCTTAATTAAATCATAGTATGAGTATTTAATGCTCAGAGGGAAAATTCTGATCAAGAACCAGAAAAAACCTTCAAAAATGAGCTAATTTTATTTTAGGATGGTGGGCTGGTAGGAGAATAAAGGAAGGATCTAGGATTTCCTTGAGAGATAGGAAATCTTCTTTGATGCTTAATTTCCCTGGATTCCTTCAAGACTCGATTCATATCAATTAATCAATAAACTTTATTTTGACTATCAGTTATATTCCAGGTACTGTGTAAGTACTAAATCTCAACTTCTGATATAATCTCCCTTAACTCTTTAAAGCTAGTACTATTATGGCATAGTTCTCTTTTATTGTGCTAACTCAGTTTCCCTAATTATCCTGACTCATGAATGGGACTGATTGGATGAAGTATTTCTCAGTATTGAGTCACATGATCCCTGTTTTCAGAACTGGGACCTTGGTAGGATATTTGATCTCTGGAGGGATGAACTTTGAAACTGGAGATACAGGAAGTTGCAGGAAGAGAAGTGACCTGTGGGAAGCAGCCAGCATTGGTGACTATTGGTCAAGGATGGTTATGTCCTTTTAGTCTATCCAATGAGAAGGCTCGAGTCTTTTGCTTTTAAACCCTGGATAAGTGGGAAGCAGGTCAGGTTCCAGGAGCACATGGTGGAGTTGGAATGGCTCTCAGGTGTGTCTGGGCCTCTCCCTGCAGGGATTAAATAAATGCTTTCTGTTTGTACTTGATGATGTCTCTGATTAGTTAATTGGGAAGGAGGTCTTGAACCCAACCTCACTCACTTACTTTCCTCAGTTTCCCTACACTCACACACTCACTCAGTTTCCCTAAATTGTCCTGCCTAGGTTTCCTTAATTGTTCTGCTCAGTCCTTCAAAACCAATCCTCCCTCTTAATCAGAATATTTGATAAGGTTGAAAGATCTTATATTTTAGAATATCAGAATGCCTCTCCCCATCCCAAGTTATTAGAATATCAGAAACTGTCTTATCAAGATGCCTCTTCTCATCTCTGGTGGCTCACCCCAGCCTTTCAGAATCCTGTTCCAGCTCTCAGCATCCTGACTCTGCCCCTGCCTCGATCTACCCCCTGAGTCTGACATATATATATATATATATATATATATATATATGTCATTGAGAACTCACATTGTTTGCTGGATTCTTGGAGATGATAGTCTCATTCAGCCCTGGGACTAAACCATGAATCTATTTGGTCCCAGTAAATCTCTCCCTTTCAAATAAATTATCAAATACTCTCTAATCTCTATTTTGCCTTAGTTTCTCCCGCATTACATTTGTGCTTTCCTCTCTGAAATTGTCTTCCATCTACTCTGTATTGTTTAGATATTTTCCAGTTTTTTCTAACTCTTCATAACTGCCTTTTGGATTTTTTCTTGACAAAAATACGAGAGTGGCTTTCCATTTCCTTCTCCAAGGAGAAGTACAAATCTGTCAAATATTTTGTAAACTTTAAAGTGATATGTACATGCTAATTATTAAATCCCCAATTCAAATGTGAATTCCTTGAAGGCAAATGCTATTTTTATCTTTCTTTGTATTCTTAGCATTTTGCAGATAATAAGCTTTTAATGAATGGTTTTCAATCAACTGGTGAGGAAATTTCCCTTTATTCACAAAGATGTATAAGTTTTTCAACTTAACAGTCTAGAGGTGATTAGGGTCACTAAGAAGTTGACTCATTCAAAATCAGATAGCTAGTATATGTCAAAAGATGTTCTCAAACTCTGATGTTCTTGATTAAGAAGGCACAACTTTAAAAATAACACACGAATTTCATAGAAGTAGAGGAAACCTATCCTGAAGACAGGAAACACACATGTTAATTTAGTTATAATGGAAGATTATGGTTTTCCAAGAATAACATGACAAATAAGCAAATTTGAATAACATACTGCAGGCAACAAGTATTAAAAAGAAAACTGTTCAGAGGTTTTGAATAGGTATAACAAAACACTTATTGATCCAATCTATAGATCACTACCAGAGACAACTCTTGGAGAGTATGAAAATTCAAAACATATTGTGGTTAAATTTCATAATTTCAATAACAAACAATACATTTTTCAAAGAATCAAAAGTGCTCAAATTTTTCAAGTTTGTAATCATGCAAATTTGAAGAAGAGAATGGAATTTTCCAAAAAGGCAAAGAAGTTTAGCTCCAACTTAAAATAACACAGAAGGACTGAAACTAATCATCAATGAAAAATATAGATGTTCATCAATAGAGGCATTTGAAGCATCTTTTAAAAAAAAAACAAGCAGAAGAAAGCAAAATTATCTGACTTGCAAATATTTTAAATAGAAGAAGCATAGGATATGTAAATAAACATGATTATCAAGGGGAGATTAATGAAATACACTCAAATGTTTAAAGACAAATTTTAAAGGCTTAATTTTAGGATTAAAAGACAAAGCAAAGAAGGATGGACTAGGGACAAAAAAGGACCTATGAGCTCAAAGATTTCAGAGGATCTTGAAGAATCAGAAGGGAAAATGAAAGAGATGCCTACTTTCTGGAGTAAATTCTGTGATACTTATGAGTAAATCAATACCTTTGTGGGAAGAATCGGGGGAAGATGCACAAATGTGAAGGGAGGATGTAAGAGGGTAGGGAACAGAAAATTCACCCTTAATCATAATCCATGGGTAAATATGGAATTCATAACAATTTTTCCATTCTCTCAACAAGAGTGGAGATTGTGGGAGAAAAGATAAAACCAGTGGAGGGGAGGGACTGGGAAGGAGATTAGAAGGTAGGAATGTCCTATACAGATGAGAAAGGAAAGGATTTTGCTAATTAACATTTCCATGGGGGGGGGGGGACGAAGAGGGGGAGTCATGTGCATGTGGTAAAAGACTGGGCTTGCCTTATAATAGATTTAATTTTAAGGAATTTTGCAATTTTTACACCACCTTTTACAAAAAAAGGGTTGAATTTTACCATATTGCATTCTATTTGGGAGAAGTAATATATGAGTCTCCAAGGCAAGCCAGGACTGTGTGGTACAGGAGACAGAACCAGAGATAAGATAACCTAAGCTTAGAAGTGGTAAGTGGTGATGGTAAAGCCAGGTTTTAGTGTTGGACTTCATCCCTTGGAATACAAATTGATTCCTGCCATAAAGCATTACTTCCATTTCCCACTGCTTCCATTATGAATTAATATTTCTTAGAGTGAAATACAAAAGGGAAAAAAGATAGTAATCAACAAATATGATATTCCAGAAACTCTGATCATGAGAAACAGATAAAATAAAGAATAGACAAGCAAGGATATAGCCTACAAATTGGAGAACAGAATTTAGAATAGACAAGAAGAAAATACAAAGTACAAAGAAATAAAAATCTTTTTTGAAGTGGGTATAGCAAAGAAATGTAATTTAAGATTTTGAAACAGGAGGGAGAAAATTTTTGAACTACAGTTAGTTCTCTCTTAATGTAACACATTTAACTGGTTAAGGGAATTTTTTAAAAGTCTTGAGAAGAAAAATGAGTGAGTGAATAAATAAATAAATGAAAGGGGGAAAGGTGTAAGCATTTTAAATAAAAGCAGGGAACTTATGATAGGGTAGAGAAAAAGAGCAGCTAAAGAGTTGGAATGAAGAGGTTGTAGGATAGACTAGCAACAAAACTAATCATAGGCAAAATGCTGTTTTAAAAGAGATGGGGAATTTTTTCCCTTTGTTCCTAAAAATTATTACTAACATAGTACATGGAAGCAATTATAAGAATAATTGTCAGAAGTGCAAATGTCAGTGAATTAAACATTCCAATAAATGAAAATTATAAAGCAGGATCCATTGATTTACTAGTGGTGTGCCACAGTTCTTTTTTAATGTCCTGACCCAGTTTCCCTAATTGTCCTATTTAGTTACTCTGTCTCAGGTTTTAACCATTCCCTCTAAATGTTTGATAGGATAAAGGTTTCATATCTTATAACTTAGGCTATACTTATTCCCTCTTAATGTTTGATGGGATAAAGGTCTTTATCTATTTTAGACATCATTAGAATATCAAGAGCCCCTCCAGTACCTCCCATTATGTCATCCTAGGTGCCTCCCCCCATTAGATCATCCCCAGCCAGGTACCTCCCCCATTATGCCATTGTTCTTGTTACCCTATAAAAGAATCTTGTATCTGACATTACTGCTGGATTCTTTGAGACAATAGTCTCATTCAGCCCTGAGACCAAACCAAGGATCCATTTGGTCCCAGTAAATCTCTCCCTTTTAAATAAATTATTAAATTGTTCTCTAATTGTTATCTTGCTCAGTTTCTCCGGCATTACACTGTGTGCAAGAATTATAACATTATAATTATATATTATATATATATTCTTATAACATAAGAATACATAGAAAATAAAAATGAAAAACTTGAAAAAATCTATAATGTATCAGTTAATTTGAAAAAAATAGGTGAAATTATGCTATCAGATAAGATAAAATTTTAAAAAAATTTTTGAGAGAGGACACAGAAACCAAATATAGTAAAAGATAACAGAAAATGAAGCAGTAATGATTTTATCTATCTATCTATCTATCTATATACATACATATATATATATATATATATTTGTACACATACTTAATTGCAAAACATAAGTTTATGAAAAAAAAGTTGATTGAATTGAAAAAAGCTAAAAATAACCCCATAAAAACTATAAAGGACTTTCATATAGCTCCATCAAATTTAGAAATATCCAACTGAAAGATTTTTTTAAAAAGACTATCCCACTACTGTTGGAGAAGTTAGATTTGAACAACTCGTGGTATCTTCTGAAATGTGAACATTAAAAGTATATATACATATCCTTCAACACTACTGGACACCTTGAAAGTAATTGCCCTTATTTACTATGCTAGAGCTTATTAAAATTATAAATAAATGTAAAAAGACAAATACTGAACCCAACATTTATAGTATATGATGTAATTAAATGGCAAGTGATACAGAGAACAGAAGTAAAAATTCAGACCTAAATGGAAAATTAATAATGACATCTTGAAAAATAAGTAGGTAGAAGTTTAAATCATAGAAAGAGCTAGTAACAATGAAGAAAAGAATGGTTATGATGATGATAAGGCATGCCAGAATATCAAAAATGTCAGTAAAGGGGCAGCTGGGTGGTGCAGTGGATAGAGCACCAGCCCTGAAGTCAGGAGGACCTCAGACACTTAACATTTCCTGGCTGTGTGACCCTGGGCAAGTCACTTAACTCCAATTGTCTCAACAACAACAACAAAAAAAAGTGGAGTCCAAAAATGTCAGTAAAGCAATGATCAATGAATAATAAAAAATTAACAAAATCATTAAAAGAAAGAATTAATTACATAGAATTAAAAATAAAATAAGCTCATTCAAAAGAAGCACAAAAACCTTAAAAATTAGGAAAATGTACAAAACAAAAAGCAAAATACTATTGAAATTATAAAGCAAAAAGCTGCTTCTTTGAAAGGAAAATAAGCAAACTTTTAATGAACCTGATCAAGAAAAGACAGAGGAAAAGCAAACTATTAAAATTTAAAAATGAACAAGTTGAAATAACAGATTAGAAGAAATAAAACAATGCCCAGAACTGGTTTTACACAATTGTCTGTAAACAAATCTGAGAATTCTTAAGAAATGGAAAATATTGCATAAAATACATGATATTCAGCAGAATATGAAAATTTTTTTGCAATCTTATTGTTTATTTTTAATATTTTTTTTTCTTTTTAAATTTTGAGTTACAATTTCCCTTCTTCCTACCTGTTCTCCACACACTGTGAAAGCAAGGAAAATTATATCAATCATACATATGAAATAATGCAAAACATATTTCCATCTTAGCCATATTGTCACACTCACATACAAACACAACCCCACAAAATACAGCAAGAAAATTATGCTTCAATTTACACTCAGAGTTCATCAGGTCTCTCTCTGGGGGTGGAGAGTATTTTTTCTTCATGAATCTATTGGAATTGTCTTAAATCACTGAATTGATCAAAATAGTAGTTCTTTCACATTTGACCATTATTATAACATTATTATTAATGTGCACAATGATCTTAGCATATGTTTTTTCCCCTGAAACCACTGCCTCATTAATTCTTCCAGCATAAAAGTGTCCCTCACATTCATATGCCACAATTTATAAGCCATTCTCCAACTGATGTTCTTGATTTCCAGTTCTTTACTATCACAAAAAGAGTTGCTGCAAATATATATATGAAGTCTTTTTTCTTTTTTTAAAAATTTCTTTGGGATATAGACTTAATAGTGGGTCACAGGTTACTCATAATTTTATAGTTCTTTGGCCATAGTTCCAAATTGTTCTACAGAATGGTTGGACTATTTCACCATTCTACCAGCATTTTATTGGTGTGCCTATTTTCCTTCACATCCTTCAGCATTTGTCATTTTTGAGCATGTGAGTGGTACTTCAGAGTTGTTTTATTTTGCATTTCTTTCATAGAGACCTAGAGCACTTTTTATATGATTGTAGGTATCTTTGATTTCTTTTTCTGAAAACTAAAATAAAAATGAAAAATAAATGTTATCATTTATTAATTGGGGAATGGTTCTTATTTTTATGAATTTGATTCAGCTCCCTAAATATGCAAGAAATGAGATCTTTATCAGAGAAACTTATTATAAAAATTGTTTATGTTACTTCATTATTTATGGTATCTTTACCAAAATATAGTTTCCGTGATGATCTCTTTTAATTAGTTCTACTTTTGCTTTTTCTTTGTCTGACATTAGGATTGCTATCTGTGGCTTTTTTTTTTTTTACTTCCCATGAAACATAAGAAATTCTAATCCAGCCATTTATTTTAAGTCTATGTGTCTTTCTGTTTCAAGTATGTCTCTTATAGCATATTTTTGGGTTTCTGATCTATTCTGCTATCCATTTTCATTTCATAAGTGAATTTACTCTGAGTCATGTAATATATATTTTTCTATAAATTTCTCTGATTTCTATATTGTTATTGACTTAGACAAATGAGTTATTTACTATTTGCTATGTGTGTGTTTATTGTGGAACTAATATTTGGTGGGGAGTTAAGTCTTGGATATAAAACTTGGAGTCCTTTCTTCATTAGGGAACAAATGATCATAAGTTTAGCCTGAACCTGAAAACTATCTCCCTTAGACTAATAATATTTAAGAGACAGATAAATATAAACTAGCCTGGTACCTTCTCTATATATAAGGAGAGGAGAGTAGCCTCTGGTCCCATTCTCCTGCTTCCCTTCCTGGCAGGGACTTGAAAAATGATGAGGGTAGAGAGATATTAGAGAGACTTCTCTGTGAACCATTCCATGTCATGTGGTAGACTGCCTTTTCTACATTAATATGATAGTCTTTATACTAATCTGATTTTGTTTGAAATTAAAACTGTCAATAGACAGCATTTTGTTTTCCATTTTAAAGTATTTATCCCATAGTGGATTTATAAGTTGAATCCTGAGCTACAAGTGGCTGTCAATAGCCAGTGTCTATAATGTAATTAAATCTATTTCTCAAGTGTTGATGGAGAAATAAAAAGAATACGTGATCTTCACCCTCAAGAAATGTAACTGAAAAGATAAGGCAGGAAAATTAATAACTAAAATACAAAACAGAATCTAAATGAAAGAAAGATATACAAAGATGTGAGATAGCTGGGGAGGGAGCTCATAAAGTCCCTTCTCTGCTCATAAATAGAGAACAGAAGTGTCATTTTACCTCTGCCCATGATGGGAGTGACATCATTCAGCTATCCAATAAATAGTTTATAATCTGGGAAAAACAGTCCATTCTGTTACCCAAATTTGATATATGCCCTCTGGCTTTCATGCCTTTACTAATTCCAGACTCCTTTAATCTCTTCCCTCCACATTTTTGCTTTTTGAATTCAAAGTCCAGTTCTCAATCTACTAAATGTCACAGTATTTGTTTTCTCTTTCTACTAGTCTAGAAGCCTCTTGAGGTCAGGGAATAACCATTATCTTTTGCAGTGAGAGATAATTTCAGAGCAATTTGAGAGGATTTTTCTGAGCTGAGTCAGAGTCAATCAATGCCACAATCAATGAATAATGATATGAATAAGAATAAAGATAATTTAAATATGTTTTTGTTTCTATGTTTTAACTTTATCTGCCCTGTATATAGTTTATTCAATCAATTTATTAAGTGCCTATTATGTATCAGGCACTGTGTTAAGCACCACGGATACACAAAGAGGCAAAAGATAATCTCTGTCCTCAAGGAGTTTATAATCTAATAGAGATACAAGCAAGAATAAAAAATAACTATGGAAAGTAAGTTTGTCTCTATTTGGAAAGGAATTTATATCAATATATAAGCCCTTGTAAACTAAAGGCAGAATGGTATAGTGGAAAGTAGAAAGAGATCTGGTTTTGAAATCAAAGGATCTGGGATTGAATTACCTTTGTGACCTCTCTGAGACTCAGTTTCTCATCTGAAAAATGGGGCTATTGGGACTAGATCCACCTAACTCTAACTATGTGATCCCTTGCTCCGTATTGTTCTCAAAAATGTCCTGGTTTGAAAGAATTATAATCATCAAGAAGAAGTCAATAATTGACTTACACAATGTATCAGTGGCTTGTAGCAACATCAATAACAGTTGTTAAGGATTTTCCTTGACAGGAATTTAAAGGAATCTGGCCTTCACTAGGACCTGGACCTGAGCTGTTTATCTAGGATACCACTGTTGACAAGAGAAACATACATTTCTGTTGCTGCTTTTTTTTTTTTTTTTTTTTTTTTTTTTTAAATCTTCCTTCTCCACAGCCACCCTCAGACTGATTGGGGTGTGAATAAAGCACGGTGTGGGTGGCTCTCTCTGCATGCTGCGACCTGTTGATGTTCAGAAGTTTGGGCAACACTGCCTTTTGGGGCCCAAACTTCAATCCATTCACCAAGCAAACTGAATCTGGGACAAAAGCATCTCTGCCCATTCCTGAACCAGTGAATGCTTGCTCCTGTCCTGTCTTTAAAAAAACAAAACCAAGCCTCAGAGTTGATACATTTTCCAGCACCGTTTCAAAAGAAAACCAAGTTTTAAGCCAGGGGAAAAGTAACCTCAGGGGCACAGGGGGTGGTCTGGGACTTCCTGACTAATGAATGCAGACCTAGGCTGGCAACAGTGCTTTTTGGTGGGCTGCTGCCTGCCAAGTGTACAGGGAGCTTGTCATCCAGTCCTGATGCCACCTTTTCTTTTATTTAAAAGGGATAAACTATGTTCAAAGAGAGAGGCAGAGAGACACAGAGAGAGAGAGACAAAGAGAAAGACACAGAGAGAGACAGATAGAGAAAAAGACACACAGAGACAGAGAAAGAGAGACAAGAAAAGAGAGAGGAGAGAAAAAGAAGAGGAGGGAAAGGAAGAAGTGGGGAGTCGTGGAGGGGAGAAGAACAGAAGAGAAGAGAAGAGAGACACAGGAGAAAGATAAAAAGCAAGTGGGAGAGGGAAGAAGACAGAGAGAGGGAGAGAGAAGGAGAGAAAGAGGAAGAGAGAGAAAGAAGAGAGAAAAAGAAGAAAGAAATAAAGAAGAAAGGAGAGAGAGAGAGAAGGAGGGAGGCAGGGAAGGAGGGAGGGAGAGAGAGAGAGAGAAAGAGAGAAAAGGAAGGAGGGAGGGAGGGAGAGAGAGAGAGAGAAAAAGAGAGAGAAAAGGAGGGAGGGAGGGGGAAAGAGAAGAGAGAGAGAGAGAGAAAGAGAGAGGGAGAGAGAGAGAAGGAGGGAGGGAGGGAAAAAGGGAGGAGGAGAGAGGGAGAGAAAGAAACTTTAAGGGAAAAGCCAGGTGATGTGGTGAAAAGAGCACATTCCTAAGAGTTAAGATCATAGCATCAAAGACTTAGAGTTGGAAGAAATGTCAGAGATTGTCTAGTCCAACTCTATGTGAGAACTGAGGTCTAGGGAGGTTATATGACTAGCACAAGATCACACAGGTAGGAAATTGTGGGAAAACTGGCAAGGGTATTATCTTTGGAGCTTGCTCCAATTTCCACTTCCTGGTGGGTTATACAGAACATACATACATCTTTCCTGCCTGTTGTTAAATGAACATTGGGGAGCCAGTTTCTAGTCATGAGTGAAGATGAAGAAACTTCTGATTGGCTGAGAAACTGAGTTTTAATGATAGTGCACACTCTGAGCCAGAATGGAATATGCATCCAAATGATTTGAGTAGCTGTTCTTTTTCTCTCCCCTGTTTTAGACTTTCTTTAGATCCCTAATGCCTAATGCATTGCTCGACACAGAGTAGGCATTCAATACTTTTTTATGACTTCCCTGGGGTTTTTGAAGGCTCTGACTTATCTGATATTTGGTATTTTGCAAATCCCCCCTCCCCCCTTCCACCCCTCCTGGCAAAGATACCTTTGTTTCTTTTCTCCTGATCTTATAGGAATGAGAATTCTGAGAGGGGTGATGCTTTAGTGACTGCTGAATGATTTTGAGAGAGCTCTAAAACCACTGGAAGTCTCACAGAAGCTAACATAGATAGTAGAATATGCCAGAATGGTAGTGACAAATGAAAGAGAAAACACCTTCAGATGGAAGAGAAAAATAGTCCCCTGAGGACAGTAGTAGCTTCCAGAACCAACATTCTTCATGATACATTGACATGCTGGCTATGAACTCCAGAAAGCCACCCATTTTCAGAATGGAGTAAAGAGCCACATCTATTGGAAACCTCAGGGAGATGCTAGGAATGGAGAAAAAGACTCTGGAGCTAAATCAGGAGTTACCCTTTGACCAAAAGTGCCTCCTTATAGCAGTATCTTAAGTTTTGGAACATTTCCCCTGGGAAGCTTGTGTTTGTAAGAGAAGAGTATGTTTCTGGATGGGGGAATGTTGCTATGCCAAATAGAAAAATTCTTTTCCATGAATTAACAATGTCACTGTTGTTGTTCATCCATGTCCAACTCTTCGTGACTCCATTTGAGGTTTTCTTAACAAAGGTATTGGAATGGTTTGCCATTTCCCTTTCCAGTTCATTTACAGATGAGGAAACTGAGACAAACAGGGTTAAGTGACTTTCCCAGGCATACAGCTAGTGAGTGTCTAAAGTCAGATGTGAACTCATGAGGCTGAGTCTTTCTAGTACCAGACTCAGCCTTTAATCCACTGTACTATTTAGCTGCCCTAATTTTATTTCACTCAGTCAGTAAACAATTATTAAACCCTTACCACATCCCAGGCAATGTTGATTGTTGAAGAAACACAAATAAAAAAAAAGAAAAACCCTGCTCTCAAGGAGCTTATAGTCTAATGAGGGGGGCCAGATAGATGGTGCAGTAGACAGAATACTGGCCCTGGAATCAGGAGGACCTGAGTTCAAATGTGACCATAGATACTTAACACTTTCTAGCTGTGGAACCCTGGGCAAGTTCCAACCCTAATTGCCTTGCAAAAACAAACAAAACCCCACAAAACAATCTAATGAGGGAAGGCAACACATAAAAGAAAGCTGTAAGGGGGAAGATAGAGAGAAAGAAGGTACTTGAGTTGAGGGCATTTTCAAGAAATCCAAAATATTCCCAAAACAATGTAACTGGTAGGAAATGAGACATTAAGTGTCCTAGTTCCCCTCCTTAAAATGAGATTTTAGAGCTTATATTTCTGCCCTCCAATCAGATGGTCCAATCAGAGGATCCAACTGTCATTTGGCCAAATAATTACTGAAGTGTAGCCCACAAGATGAGGGATTAGAAGCACTCACTATTATTAATAGAAGTTATAACCCATCAGGTTTGTCCTAGGTGCAATATATCTTTTGTGAACCTAACCTACACAGGTACTGTAACTTAAATGAATGGGCCAGAGGGATTGCTATATAAATATTATAGGTACAATCCAAATTTAGCCTTATTGACAGTGGCTTTTCCATTAAATAGTGCTACTTGTGGCTCCAATATGCAATCTTAGGCAAATGACTTTTTTATGGTTTAGTAGAAAGAACACTTGATTTGATTTACAGGAATCAGATTGCAATTGTGATCTTAGTGAAAGCAAAAAACAAAAATAGACCTAATTAAAAGAGAAACAGGAAAACTGTATTTTGCTTAAAGGTACCTGAGATAAGATATTTTAAATTAAATTTGCTCAAACTTACCCATTTCACTTCCCATGATCCTCTCTATCGCTTGTTTAGTCATAAATTCTTTCCTTATTTATAGATCTGAAAGGGAAAATTTCCCATGCTTTCTTAATTTGATTATGATATCACCTTTTAATGTCTAAATCATGTAGCCATTTTGACCTTATCTTAGTGTATGGTGTGAAATGTTGGTTTATACCTCCTTTCTGCAAATTGTTTTCCAGCAATATTTTTCAAATGGTAAGTAAGTTTCTGTCCCAAAAGTAGTAAGGAAAAAGAAAAGTTTTCAGTTTCCTCAACTATTAAAACCACACAGTTTGATCTGATGATTTCTAATGTCTTGTAACTCTAGCTTCTCTGAATCCATCTGAACTTTAGTCTCCTCATCTCCAAAATGGATATAATAATACTTAAACTATTGACTTCAAACTACTATTGTGAGAATCAAATGTGAAAAATATATAAAGCTCTTTATATACTACATAGCATTGTATAAGTGGAAATTTTTAGAAATACTATTGCAATAAAGATTAAAACACATATGTAGTGTTATGTACATCAACCAAAGCTCTAGCAAGAGCCATGTCTTGAGCAGATTGAGGGTTTTATGAATGGAATCAATTGTAGTGATTTAAAGAAAATAATAGTCCTACTAATGAGGATTTATATAGCACCATAAAATTTTGGCAGGTAGGTGGCGCCATAGTGCACAGAGTTATCTGCTCTGGAGTCTGAAAGACTCATCATCTACCTGAGCTCATTTGGTCCAGTTTACTCATCCATAAGAAGATTGGAGAAGGAAATGGCAAACCATTCCAGTATCTTTGCCAAGAAAATCCCAAATGGGGTCTCAAAGGTGAGATGCAATTGAAAATCACTGAACAATCACAAAAATTTATAAACATGATATTATTTCAATTTATCTCAAGATGCTCAACATAATAAAGAAATCAGTCGGTTTAATAGAAACTAACATTAAAAAATGGGTTTCATTTTGTTTTTTGCAAACATTTGCAGAAATTGTTTTGTTTGCATATTTTCTGCTCAATGAGATTGTAAGCTCCTTAAGGGCAGGAACTGACTTTTGCCTCTTTTTGCATGGTTGTTTGGCAGAAACTAGATATAGACTAATATTTCACCCAAGGTGAAATGTACCAAGATAAGGTCAAAATGGGCACATGATTTAGATATAAAAGGTAATAGCATAGGAAAATTAGGAAAACATGGATAATTTTAACCTGTCAGATCTATGAACAAGGGAAGAATTTATGACTAAACAAGAGATAGAGATGATGATTATGAGAAATAAAATGGGGAGGTTTGATTAAATTAAATTTAAAATATTTTGTCTATGGTACCTTTAAGCAAAACATATTTTCCCTAATCTATTTTTGCTTTTGCTTTAACTGAGATCATGATGACCATTCTGTGGTGTTAAACAACAGAGGCAGATATTATCCTAATTTTACAGATAAAGAAATATGCAATCATTTAAACATTTTGAAACACCTTGTCCCCAAATGACATTCCTAACTGATGATAAATTCTTAGATCTAGAATATTTTCTTTCCCTAACAAAGGACTATTTAATTTTACTTTAAATATGAAAGCTTAAAAGTATTTTTAATATTTATAGTTTTAAAGGTTTCTTTTATTCAAGAAAATTGAGAGTCATGCTTGAAAGGGAGGTTTTCCTTATAGTTTTTAAAAAAACAAACCTCTCATATTTGGGAGAGGACCAAATCATTTTATCCAAGGACAATTTCACTTACAAAGAGAGTTTTTGGAAAAAATTTCCAAGTGATTAAAAAAGATAATTGTAATAGAATTGATACCATAACTTTCTTCTAATAGGCTGAATAATCATCCTATATAATTCCTTTTTTTAAAAAAATTATTGACCTGAACAACATTACTTCTAAAGATTCTTTCCTTCTGAGCTTATGAAGATGTTATTATGAACTTATGTTTTAAGTATTGGAAAATGTGTAGGACTTTAGCTGTTGTAGTAGTTACAATACCTAGAGGATTGGAAGGTGTGCCAAATGCCTTTAAAGGGAAATCTTGTACAAAAATCTCTTTGATATTTCTCTAAGTATATGGCCACCTAATTCACCTAATGCACCTAAATTCAAATTAGGAGGTTTAAAGTACATTCTTGACAAGTAGGGGGGTTAAATGTTTGAACAACAAGAAATGCTGGGCAGCAAGATGAACAATTGTCATTTGTTCATTCAATATATTTATTGAGCATTTGATACACTGTAAGGTGCTGTGGGAAATGTAAGGTGTATGAATTGAATAAACCATATGCTTAGACCTCAAGGAGTTTATAATCTACTAAGGAATGAGATACAATTACACAAATGAAGTTATAAGATATTATGTGAAAGATGATATAAAGTGTTATATGGTAAGATAAAGACAAACTGCTAAGTAGAATTCAATAGAGATTATTTCAAGTTATACTTTAGAATCCTCTTTAATTTTAAATTTTAGATGCAATAATACATAGTAGAACTGTTGCATCTTATTGTAGTTTTATTTTAACTTTGTAAAGTTGTGAAAAAATAAAAAAAAACTACTTTTATACAATCAACACAAGATTATATTATTCACTTAATGAGACTGACAGTCAAATCAATTATTCCCAATTTTTGAGAAAGCTAAAGTTATGGATAATGTAAAACAGCCAATAATTTCCAAATCATTTCCATTTGGCTTTAAAATGTATTTGGTACTTAGATTTGAAAATGGGTGTGACTGAGGTTCTGGAAAATTCACTTCTAATAAAATGATGAAACCATATTGTGGAAACTCAGCTTAGGAGGAGATGGGAAAATTGTCCAGTTTTTCTGCCTTCCAGTTCAACTCTTCCCTGTATAGCAGAGTATTATAGGATGGTATTATAACCTGATTGTAGGCTTTCCTAACTTGGATCTAGAATACCTCAGAGGTTAAGAAGCCCAACATCTATTTAAAGTATGAATCCCCATCCACAGTAGCTTTATAAGAGGAGACCTAATAACTAATTCATTTTTCTAATAATTCTGTTATATTGTTTGTTGCAATGATATTTCCTGACTTTCAAGTCTTAGATATTAAACTTCCAGTAGTCTCTGATATGTTCATTTTTCTAAAAACTAAGAATTGATAAAGTATATTCAGATAAAGATGCACTAATTAACTATAAATTTCTTAATATTAATCTAATTAAAATATCTTTTATGTGTTAATATGTATACATATATGCATATATGTATATAGGCACACATATATGCACAATATACATATATACATAAACACTCATATATCTTTATCACTAATTTACTACTTGAAGAGACAGGGAATTTAATTTTGGGTAAGATCTGGGACTCTCTTGGTTGAACTGAATTAACTCCTCTCCAGTGGTTGTGCTCATTTATTCTGATTATTTTATGATATATATTCTTATCTCTATACCTTTTCTGAATTCTGCTTGATAATGGATTAGATAAATGGATTTATCTGCTATTTTCTACATGTGTTCATTGCAGAACTGACATTAAGAGAGTCAAACCTTGGATATATAGCTTGGGGAATTTTTTCCTCATTAAGAAATACTAATAGGAGCTCAGCTTGTACCTAAAAATTATTTCCCAACATTAGGGAAGGAGGTGAATATGTACATATAAATGTGTACATGTGAATAAAATTTTAGCTTGGGATCTCTTCTCTCCAAGGAGAATAGAGTAGATAGGATATTTCTCTCCTGGGAGGAATAAAAGTCTCACATAGAGAAGGTTGGGTGGAGGAGACTATAAAGATTACCTGTTTATACCTCTCTTTGAGCCACATTTAGACAGATCTATGTGTACACACATAATCTATATTGACAGAAGATACCACTTTACCTTATACTTTGTTATAATATGACAATTATATGAACATGGTCTACTTGCTATGATCTTATTTATGCTGTTTATTAATATATAAAACACATATTAAATGTATACCATACACTGATATGCAAAATTATTTATATTGCATATTAGTACATAAAATTATTTTTATATATTAAATATATTTCATATACAAAATTTAGATGTTTGGACAAAATTTATCCAACTGATATAAAGCAAAAACCATTAGATAATGAGTACATGTGGGCATTCTAATCCCAAGTCCATCCTTTGCTAATCATGTGATGTTAGGAAAGTCACTTAATCTTCTTTGTTAGTTTCCTCATCTGTAAACTGGAGATGATACATGCCTACAACATAACTGTTGTGAAGTTCAAATGAGATAGTGGATAGGTAAGCACTTTGTAAACTAAAATACACAGAATATTATTCTATTATTTGCCCACATTGATCAAAAGTGCATTCAGTGAATAAAAAAGTCAGCCCACATTGATCTCTTCTGCTATCTTCCTCCTATAATGAGTTATGAGTTTTTAAATGTCATCAGTGTGATCTTTAAAGACAAGCAACAAAATATGGATTTTACAACAATTTAACAATTGCTCCTTTTGAATATTTATGACTCAAACTGCAAAAAATCATCAGAGAGTTGGTAGCAACTCTGAGAGTAATATTATAATTCTATGCTTTATTTGCAGTGAAGAAAAGTTTCTGAAACTTAATTGTGTGAATTCTAGAAGTGGTAGTCCAAAACTGACATTATTATTTCTCCCTAGTAAGGAAGATCTCACTGGAATTTCTGCACAAGGTTGGAAAGAGGCAGAGCCAAAGAAGCTGACTGCATTCTGTATGGAGTAGAGTGAGCGTTGTTGGTGGTAAAGAAATAGCAGCCAGGAAGACAGAAAAACTTCTAACTTTTTTAAAATGTGAGTTCAGAGATCAGAATTTATGCAGGCTTTCCTCCAGTGGCCTTCACTTCAGTTATTAGGAAAAAACAACAAAACAAAACAACTTCTGGACATTGCTAAAATGTATAGGAGCTAATTGTTTTCAGTCCTGTGAGAGCAGAAAAATGAGAATGAAGTTTATCTCCTCTCTTGATTTTCCCTTGTCTGCAATTGTTGATATTATTGATTTGATTCCTTTATTTGTTTAAGTTACTCTTAATGCCTGATTTGTTTTAAACTATGATAGATCATAACTGAACTGTAATGCATGTGTGTCTATACATTAATTGTGTAGGAAGGGATTGCAATGGTGAAAGCTGGTGAAGAAAATATGGTACCAAGATCAAGACAGTAGAGAATAGGGAAAGGAGTAATTTCTCTGCCCTGCCTCTCCCATCCTAATTAGGGATGGAACAGAATGAAGGAAAATCTTATGGTTTTGGTTTGATCAATAAATTTACATGCTCTCAAATATTAGACAAACCCTGTAACATGGAACCACTTACTTTGGGACCATAGGGTCATGCATAAAAGCAGGAATCAGGTAGTTTAGAGTGATAAACTTTTTAGTGAAGTTTCTAACTTCTGGAAAAGGAGAGGGCAGAATAGAAACATGGAACAAGGAAAGGTCATGTACTTTCCCAACTCTTAGTGGCAAGAGGAAGGTGTGGTATATTATGAGTGATTATACTCCAGAAGCAAACCTAAATTTTTCTAAAGGGTGGGGTATTAGTCCCTCATATAACCATTTTAACTTTGCCAGATAACGCCACCTGGTGGGTGCACTATGAAGGTGGGTATTTATTTTAGTTGCTTTTTCATCATAGGAAAATATACTGTTTTGATGAATACCTACAAAATACATATATTTGCCAATTAGTTAGGGACAAGTACACAATAAACCAATAAAAAACAAAGACAGATTAAAAACTAAAGTTTACTGTCAGTCATTATGATAGGAACCACCATTCAATTAGAGCAACAGTTGATGGTTTGTTGGGGGTTTTTTTTGGGGGGTGGGTACATTCAAGAATAATGTGGGTCATCAGTATATATCAGATGTCTGAAATGTTTCAAAGTGCCCAAAGTTTTTTATTTAATGACATTAAATAGAGATATTTTAAAAATATATTCAGAATTTCCTTGACTTATTAAAGAGAGTTCAATTCTATAACCAAATCCAACAATATATGCTGAGTACCTACTATGTAGTCCTGATTGTATGAAGCACATGGAGAATCCATAATTTTGTGATGTGGTCCTCATCTCCAAGAGTGAGAAATATAGTTATGGTGATGCAATGCACATGAATATTCAATGAATCTGTACTGTCATCAATATATTGAGTTTTTTTTTTTTCCTATGAAGCAGATTGCAGACCAATGTGTTTCTTGTCCATATCCTCCAAAACACTCCAGAGAGATCTTCTAACCAAAATATCAATTGGCTTTTTCTAGATTTCTTGACACTGTGTGGATACTGATGGAGGCTACTTATTGGTCATCTCTACATCTGGCCACATAACCAATTCACTTTCTTTTCTGTTCATACCACAAAGACAACTAAATTCTAAATGATATTGTACAGACTTTTTTGTCCATAATAGTTTGAAGAAGAGAAAATTAGAGTGGATAGTCAAGGATGACTTTATGGAAGAGAGAGAATTTCACTTGGATTTCAAAGCATATTAGGATTTGAAGAGGCACAGCATATTTAAGGCAACAAAGAGACAAGCTGAGTGAAATTATAGAGGTAAAAGTAAGCCATCATTTTTTGAATTATTCATAGTAGTTGTGTCTTTACAGCATAGTAATTTTAAATTACATTCATAAATTACAAATGGTTCATTCCTCCAATTTTTGTTTCTAGTAGTTCTAGTTTTTTTGTTTGCTATCACAAAGAATGTTGCTATAATATTAAAACACATATGAAGCGTTTTTTCTGTCTTTTAACTTCTTAGGATACAAACTCCATAGTGAACTATTGAGTAATAGATTTGATGACTTTTTTCTTGGTTTTAGATCTATTATGTTTGAGAGAGGAGAGAGACATCTAAATGGAAATGACTAATAGGAAGTTAGAGCTATGAGACTAATATTCTCTGATTTGTCTTATAAACATTAGTTGTAAACCTGTGTGTATAATGGTGCTCTCAGGGGCCACTGGGATGTTAAAGTTCTTTGTAACTATACTAAACAGTCCCAGATTTCTGTGTTTTTAGAGCTATTTCCTTCCTCTACTCTCAGTTGTTACTTAATATTGCTCTGAGTGTCCTTAATGTTTAAATTTTTTTCTTTTCATTTCTAACTTAACAAACAAGAATATTTCAATAAACAATAGAAAAGGTAATTGTATAAGAAATTATAAACTTGTTATGTACCATTTGTTTTTATGTATATTAAATTTCTCATAAAAATAATCCTCCAAATGCCCTGTTTATTCCCTGCTAAATTGCCTTCTGTTTGATTCCAGGTATTTTAAAAAATGTATCCATGGTTTTTTGTTTCTTCTTTTCAATTTTCTGCATCCCACTCATAACCCAATTACTCTCTGTCAGTACCTCTTTTTATAATTAAAATACAGTTAAAGAAACAAACAAGCAAAAAAAACCTAGATTGACTGTTTCCATAAAAATTTAGTTTTTTATGCACCTTTAGCCCATCAACCCTCTACTAAGATGAGGGAACTTTATTTCATCATTACTCTTCTGAAATTATGAATGGTCATTGTTTTGATTAGACACCAGCCTAGAGTCTTTCAGAGATGGTTTCTTTCACAGTATTGTGATCATTGTGTAAAGTGATCTCCTACTTCTACTTGCTTAAGTAGGCATCAGTCAAAATAGACTTGTTAGGCTTTTCTGACTCATTTTGTATAATACGAAAATATTGTATTACAGTCATTAAAATCATTTCCCAATTGATGACGCCACTTTTTTGCTATAACAAAAGCACCCCTATAAATATATTTATTCCTGTATATTTCTCCTTTTTTTTTTTTTTAACTTCTTTAGGCAAAATGTTTAGTAGACATATTTCTGGGTCAAAGGAAATGTGCAATTTAGTAACTTGGAGTATGATTCTAAATTAATTTTAAAAAACCAATCAGAATAATTGAAAATCTACCAATCGTGCCTAAGTATGTCTTGTTTGATCAACAATTTTTCCTTTTCATCTTTGGGAATCTGATCAGTGAAAATGAAAGCTCAAATTATTTTAATTTGTACTTCTTTTATTACTGATTATTTGGAGCATTTTCTCACCCACAATTATTGATATCTCTATTTTGAGGACTCGTTTCACCTTTTTTATTGTATTAGAGAATGACTCTTAGTCCTACATTTTTGTATAAATTTTCTATATATCTTAAATATATGTGATCAATATTTTCCATTTTGTGTCCTATAACCTCTCCCCTTGTTGGGTCAAGAATTTTCCTGTGTCCATAATTATGAAAGTTATCTTCAGCCCTGCCTCTCTAAATGAAAGATATGAAATCTTTCATATCTGAATGATGTAGCTTATTGTGTCATACAGCTTGGCATAGTGATCTAAACCAACTTTCATCAAGACTGTTTTATGATGTTCCCGCAATTTCTTTTTCTTGGATAGGAAATCCTTGTCCTAATAGTTTGTCCTTGAGTTTGTCAAACTTTGTGCTACTTCATTACTTTTGAATTTGGGGCACCTAATCTTTCCCACTGATCTAGCTTTCTTGATTAATCATAACTGCATCATAATGAGTCTGAACTCTATGCTGCTAGCCCCCTACTTTATTCCTAATTTCTGTTATTCGGTTTAAAGTCCATGCCCTGTCATTTCTGATTAATTTGTCATTATTTTGTCCAATTATAGTATCGGATATTCAAAGATGTAAAAGATTTTAGCTCTAATCTTAATTTTTCATTTTGCAGATGAGGAAAATGAAATCTTGGGGCTTGCCCAAGATCATACTTGTCTTTAGTGACAAGGGTGAGATTTGACTTCTAGTTCAATTTATGTGTCTCTCCTAACATTGCCCAAATAATTAGTGACAGAGGTGTAATTTGAAATCTGATTCTTTGACTCCAAAATTGAGTATTCTTTCCTTTGTACCACATTGCTTTATAGTTTTATAAAGTAATTCTTTGGTCATTTGAATGACTTTGAACTAGAAGTATAAATTAATTTAAATAAAACCATCAGTTTTATTTTACTAGTATAATTCAAACATAAGTAATTTATGTCTATATAATTATTTATCTTTTTTTTTTATTTCTGCAAAGAGTGCTTTATAGTTGTATTTATATAAATTCTGTGCACTCCTGGATATTTTATGTCCTTACTATTTCTTTTCTTCTGTGTTATTTTACAGCATAAATTTCTGACTGAAGGCCCAAAGATGACTCCACAACTGTCTCATGGAGAAAAGTGTTTTTGCAGTGCCATAATTAGAATGAGAGGACCAGGACTTTGTTCCAGAGCAGTAGAATTTAGCAGGTGCTTATGTCTTGGAAGATCATTTGGTCTAGACTTACTTTAAAAATGAAAAAAAACTTAAAGCCAGAGAAGATTAAGTCAGTTGTTTCAGATTACACAGGTAGTGAAAAGGGGAAGAATTGGGATTCAAAATAAATTCCTATGAGTAAAAGCTCAATACATTTTCTTTTAATTTTTCACCATTAATATGTATTTTTAACTGAGAAATTTGTCATAAAAAGCATTTATTAAGTAATAACCATGTGCTGGGTTTTATGCTAAGTGCTAAGAATACAAACACAAGCCAAAAGAAAGATAGTCTCTGCTTTTAAGTAACTGACATTCTAATGGGGAAAACAATACACAAAAGGAAGCTGGAAACTAGAGGAGAGAGAAAGGAAGTATGCAGAACATAATGGAAAAGTCTGGGATTGCTGTCTGGTTAGAAATGAAGAGATGGTAGAACTAAGGATCCTTCTTAAATGGAGATTCTGGGAGAATCTTTATATAATCAGAGGAGTCTATAGAGAGGAATTTGGACTAATTAGTTTTTAAGATATTATCTCCAGTACTCCAGTATCTTTGATGGTTATTTCCTCTAGTGATGCAGCTCCTTTCAGAGTGAGAGAAAGAGAGAGAGAGAGAGAGAGAGAGAGAGAGAGAGAGAGAGAGAGAGAGAGGGAGGGAAGGAGAAAGGGAGAAGGAGAGAGGGAGAGGGAGGAGGGCAGAGGGAGAGAGGGACAGAGACAGACACATAGACAGACAGACAGACAGAGAGAGTTCTGAGATTAAAATTCTAGGATTGAAATGATCTTCCAGGATGAAGAGGTTTGGAAGGTACTATGGAGAAGCCTAAAGGCAGCCTGGTGGATAATGAAAGCATATCATTTCACTCCTTTCCAATCCTCCATCAAACATGCTTTATCAGAATTCCTCTGAAATTGTGGTTGGATCATTATGTTGAATAGCGTTCTTAAATCTTTTAAAGCTTTTTATCTTTACAATTTTCTTATCATGTATATTGCTCTTCTGATCCTGCTTGTTTTGTCCTGAATCAGTTCCTACAAATAAGGGTATTGCTTTCAAAATATAGAATACACAATTTTGGCTATTACATAGCAAGAAGAATAACTTAAATAGGAGATTGCTATATTTTCTTTCTTCTTCTAGAGTCACATCTTGAGCCAGTGCTTCCTTTCTCTAACTTCTTTTGCCTTCCCAGCTATAGCCACATGGTGTCCTAATGCCTTTAACTATTGTCACTGAGGTTTTGGGATCTGTGTTCCAGGTCTTTCCTATTCAACTGAATATATCTTGAAAACTTGATGAATGTGCCTTTCTTTGTTGCTTGCTCAAAGTGCTTACTAGTTATGACTGGGTCTTTGTGAAAATTCTTTTGTGAGCTACTCAGAGGTCTTGCCTAGAAGTATTATGGAATAGTAGGAAGAGCTCTGGTTCAAGAGTCAATGGAGACATAAATTGGACTCTTGGATCTTATAAAACTTAAAGTATTTTATAAATGCAATATTGTTGTTTCCTTCCCTTTGAGTTCAAAGATGTTATAAATTACTTCCAATCTGATATTTAGATAAATAGATCATGAGATTGTATAGACAAAACACTGGCTGGTAGACCCATATTAAGGACTCTTTTAATTAAATCTAGGGAAACATCTATCAAAAATGAAACAAAAATCCTTTTTTGAGGAATTTGGATTAATTAGCTTCTAAGATCTTATCTCCAATACTCCAGTACTCTAATGGATCTTTGATGATTATTTCCTCCAGTGATGCAACTCACATCCCGGATATGTTTTTCTAAGTCTTGTGACTTTTTCTTTTCTATATCCTCCCATAGATTTGCCATAGATGATCTAGTTAGAATGAGCTTTCCTTCTGATCTCTTGATGTTGTGGGGATATCAGTATTTCACATAACCTATTTTGGCAACCCCACAATTTCTTCTAAAATAAATATATTATTCATAGAACAGGTGACAATTTGAAGTCCCTTTGGGGAAGATTATGTAACAATATGCTATATCCAGTATCAAAATAACCAAATTATTTCATTAACTCAGTGGGGAAAATCAATTAGCTTGATGGTCAAAAAGTTGCTTGGTGGGGGGAAAAAGATGTAAAGGAAGCAGATTCAATAGTATCAGACCTTAAACCATATTATAAGGTAAAAGCATTGTTGAAGTATAAATGGATAATTATAATTATTTTAAATTAAAATTTTCTTGTATAAATAAAAGCAATGCAGGTAAGAATAGAAGGAATGCAAAAAATTGGAAGAAATTTTTCATGAGCAATCTCTGATAATGTGATTGGGTTGGAATATTGCTTGTGGGGAGGAAATAATGTGTTGGTTGATTTAGAAAAATATGGAAAGACTTGGACATATGAAAAAAGATGCTATTCACCTTCAGAGAAATAGATGACAAGTGGAAATCACCATATTAAATCTTAGATATATGTGTATAAGTATATAAGTGTATAAGCGTATATATGTGTATGTTTATAGATTTCAATGTATATATAGGTATATACACATATATGTATATGTGTGTATATTTTTAGATATACACATATATCCATGCCTAATTGTAAAAATTAAGTAAAATGTGCACAGCAGAGAACAAAAGAAAACCTACAAGGAAACAAAGAAAAACTAGATATCTTTGAAAAAATTGTGTAGTTATATATAGATTTTATAGAGGTTTTCTTGAAGTGAAGATTCATTGCTTTATATTGAATCCTCTCATGTTCTGCTGTGTACATGGAAATTTTCTTTTTTTTTTCTTATTTTGTTTAAACATTTAAAATAAATTCAAAAACAAAAAAAGTAAAGTGGTTTGGTGTAATCTATGCTATAACATAGAACTTAAATTGTGAATTGTGACCCCCATAAGAGGTCATGTAACTGAATGTGGGGAGTCGTGAAAAATTTGGCAGTAGTAAAAAAAATCAAATATTCCAGCAATATTTAATTCTTTGTGTAAAAATAAACATATCTGTCTCCTTGGTATGCAAATTTTCTTTCATCTTTAATAAATAGTACAATTAAATTTTTTATCAAAGAATTGTTTTAAAATAAATTTCTTTATGATTTATTACCAACAGATGTTTGATTTGCAGACTTATTTTATATCCCTATATACCTGGAGTTGTGTAAAAATGTCATGGGTGAAAAGAAGTCACAAGTGGAAAAAATTTAAGAAGCCCTGCTATGGCAGACAGAACAGTGGTCTAAGGTTCTAAAGATATGTGCTAATATTCTGATTTCTATCCTTTCTAGTTGTGTGACTCTTGACATCTCTTTGAGCTCCAATTTCCTCATTTTAAAATTGGAGATAACAACATATACTTTCCCCATAGGGTTATTGAGAGGAAAGTATCCTGTAAATGCAAAATAGGGATAGGGAGTCGATCTGTGATTTCATTGGTATTAAGGAATTCCCAGGTGGGGAAATACCTGTATCAATTCAGATTGCCACCTTCTTTAACAATTGTAGAGTTAGAGAGTAGCCTAGAACATTGAAAGTAAAAGAACTTGCTCAGGGTCAATCAATCAGTAGTGAGACTTGAACCCAAGGTCTTGGCTTTGGGGTTGTCCTCTATTTGCTTTGCAATGCTGCCTGTCCTAAATTCAACTCTAATGGAAATGTGGGTTATTACTATGTGGTGTTATGTAATTAAAGATAATTGTCTGAATTTTCCACTTTTCAATTATAATTGTGATGATGTTTTAAACCATTTATAAAGGAAATTATTTTAAATTCTGGTCTTATAAACCAGTTATTATTTTCATGGGTTTATAATTTAGCAGTTAGAAAGTTTGAGGTTTATTTTATTTATGCCCGTTGTTCATACCACAACCATTCCCTGATATGCCTTCCTCCTTGAACTCACTTCATAACAAAAAAAGTTAAACAATATCAACCAACAAAGAACTTACAGCTGAGCAAAGGAAACATTCTGCAACCTTAGTCTCCTACTAGTCTACAAAGAGAAGGGAGATATGTATCT